>NW_010333659.1:62644-86547 GCF_000700745.2 Antrostomus carolinensis
ATATCCCTGAGAACTTACTTGCAACATCTTTGGTTGGACTAGATGATCTTTCTTTAAAGGTCCTTTCCAAGCCCTACCATTCCAAGATCTCAGGTATATTGCCCCAAAACTTTGATGCTCCCTGTTAGCCTGCTTCCAGTGTCCAAACTGGCTTTGGAGGTGGACAGCAGGAGAAGTTTTACAGCATTCCCATCAACCTGTAACAGGGCTATATGGCAGCCCCACCCTAAAAGATTCAGTAGTGTGATGTTATGCTGTACATGGTCAGTTCTAGCAGAAATCAAACTGTAGCACAATAGATGATGCCAAATTAGATCAAAAGGGCCAAAACCCCAGTTATCCTTGGTCGGTCTGTCTGCACCAGAAATGAGAGTTTCAAGAGGAAATTCAGGAGGAATTACCAATTTTGAGTTACCTAAAGTAAAAGCATAGAACTGTGTTGGCTCTTAAGGAAATAGTGACTGGATTTCTGTGTGATTACTGGCTACATTTGGAGCATTTAAGGCGGAAGACCAGGCTAGAACATGTTTAAAATAGAAGTTTGCTGAGTCCTCCTCTAAGGACATTAAAAAACCAGCCAGAACCTGAAGAAGTTGGTACATTTCAGACTTGCACTTGAGTCTTGTACAACAGGAACTGATAAGAGGGTGTAACCTTTAAAATAGCATAAATTACCATAAACTTTAAAATAATTAGCTTTCAAAGTGTCTGTCTACAGCAATAGCTGCTACTACTGTTAATTTAGTTATGGGTAAAAATACATGATTAAAGATGTACTAAAAAGAAAAATAAACTTTTTTTTTTTTGCCATCCATGCAATTTTAAAGTTTTCAAAACATTAAAAACCTGAAAACAAAATGTGACTAAAAATACTTTGGACTGAATATGAACGTTTCACAAAAAAAAGCTTTTTGGCTGATAAAAAAAAAACCAACAAAAATGTAAGTTATTTTGTAACTAAGATGTTTAGAGTTTCTCCATAGGTTTCAGATAGGACTCAGTTCTATCCAGGCTGCCTTCAAGGGTATTTACTGTCTCAGAATTAAACAATCTTCCCACCTGACTTCTACAATATACTTCTACAGTTCTGCTCTATAAAGTTGCTTGTTAGAAATCAGTTGCTTATTCAACACATTTTCTTGCTGAGACAGCTGTTTCTCTTTCTTAAATATACTATTTTAAAGAAAATGTGACGAACAGGCATTGGAGAAAGCTGGTTCATTTCTTCTTCAGGAAAGTAAGTCTCTTGGGAGTGTTAACTGAGGCAGAAAACCATTGGACCGCTTTCCTTGTGCTTATTTAAGAACTTATCTGAAGAGGCAATCTGAATCCTACTGAATACAGTTGGGTTACATGTGTTCAACAGCTGCATTATCAAAGAGAAAAAAAGTAAATTCCAGCTTTATTTCCCATTGTTTGCTACACTGCAGATGTAATTAAAATAGTTCATGTAAAGATGACTGGCAAATTGGAAATGTCTTCTTTGGATCTGACAGAGACTGAAAATTTTGTCCCTATTTTTGCGAGTTACGTTACTTGGAGTCATGTCTGAAAAAGGAAATTCGGCTCCTCCTAACTTGATTATTTTGCAAATACAATAAAAAGTAAGATTTAACTAAAAGGGTTGAAAATAAATATCCAGCATTAGATCAGAACATCTTCACAGAAGCAAAATCTCTAGAATGCTGCAACAAAGTACAGAGTTCAACTAATGTTTTTTTCCTCTTTCCAAAATCCCACCCCATCAAAACCAGTGGAAATTTCTGATTCTGTTCCATCAACCCCACTGGCAAAGGAGGTGGCCAAGAGATTCTCTACGCCTGATGCTAATCCTGTGTCAACAGAACCAGCCTGGCTTGCATTAGCCAAAAGGAAAGCAAAAGCCTGGAGTGACTGTCCACAGATCATAAAGTAAACTGTAAAATGACATCTCTATTGTTGACTATTAATTGCTTTCTTTTTCTTTATTCAGCTTTTTAAACACAAGAAAACTGAAAATGCATGTATGGAAGGTCTAAAAACTGATTACCATTTTGCTCTAGCTCACTGTAAAGTCTACTCCAGCCATATATTCCGTTTGCTTTGACAAATAGCTAAATGAAGTCATGTCAAAACTTTCAGAGACAGACTCTCTCAAAAATTTAAGAATGCTCAGATACTGGATGTAAATTTTAGTGAGTATCATAAAAAGGGACAGAACTTCAGTTCAGAAGCTCCTTAAATTCTGTGAGTATTCAGTTCTGGAATATACTTAAGTGGAGATCTCAGAAATTTTTTTCAACGCTCCATTGTTGAAAATTAAGACAAAGATGCATGTTCCCTTCTCTTTTCCTAAATTTTTTTTAAGTGTTAAACTGTATGAACTGTCAGTTCTACCTGCTATTTGAAAGCTTATTCCCTAATGAAGAACTCTGGGAGATATCTTTCCACCTGCAAATGATCAGTAGAAAGACAGTACCATCCAAATGCTGAGGCAATTTCTTTCATCATAGGATTAATACACTATGTCTGTATTCCCTCACTACTAGGAAGAAAATGATTCATGCTACTTAACCAGAAACATTATTTAAACAAAAGTCAAAGTTTTCAGCAAGAAGCCAAGGAGTCAATGTTTCTTCTAGTCATTTAAGTGCATCACTGTTTGTGCTTGGCCATATTTAAGATGTATAGAGACAGTGATTGCAGATTAAAACCCTAAATCAATTGACTAGAAGTAAAATAAGTAAAACTATTCCTGTGCTTATGTAGCTATAGAATTAGTCTCAGTGAGTTCCCACAGGAGTAAGACTTGCAGAACTGAAGTTAACTGAGAGCTGAAAGCTAAGTCAGTGAGACTCTCAAGAGTTTTAACTTGGCATTCTTCCTGATTTTACTCCATGTGGAACTTCAGGTAGTTCAGATTAACTTCCTGTACTTTGACCAATACAGCCAGAACACTTCAGAAAGAAGTTCACTTACCCCACCTCAGGTATCTGCTGTGGCAATTGAACACTTTATTACTTTGTGTAACTAAAATAGAAGTGTTCACCAACTCCCTCTTACAAGAAAGAATAAAGTCCACAATGTAATAAAAATTTTTACTGTCCTCAACATCCTCCAGAAATAGCTAGGTCTACATTTTAAAAAGTCACCTTATTTAATAAATCTGTAACACACCTGAGTTTGTTTTATGAGAATATCTTTAACAAATTTTAGTGTCTCCCTATAACCATATTGGTCAAAGGAACTTTTAGGCCTAAACATCATAAAGGGAGACATTTTCATGAGAAGAAATTGTGTCATTATAGAATGATACTACATATGTTTCATGGAAGTATTTTAGCCAAACTGCTGTATGCAGCATGAGGAGTAGCACTTTAAATTATGCAGAAAACAGAGTGAAACCTGCTGTATCCTCCTGTTCTAAGAATGAAAAAGGGCTTGTCAGCAAAAGTTATGACTGAATACACCATTTCCCACCAAACAGAAAACAACAATTCTGTATCATAGTTACAATAGCACAAACACAACAGACATGTTAGATTGAGTAGATGTGCAGCAGCAAGATGGGGGGGGGTTTTTTGGGTCTCTTAAGTCAGTTTTGCTCAGTGTCAGATTTAAAACCAGAATCTCTAAAGTAACTTTTTACCCTTAATATAACTATTTAAAATGTTTTATACAGAGATAGGGCCATGCTGTTCTCAAATGCTTGGGGAGGGGGAAAAAAAATCAAACCAAAAAACCACATAACGCCTTCCAAGTCAAATCTCTGCAAGCTTATCTGAAGAAAGAAATTTTGCTCTGCTAGCACCATGAATTAGTGCTTCATAAGTTAAATCTACACTTTTTCTGAGTTGATAAGCCTGCAGTATGTATTTGTAATTACAGAACTAAACTGCCTGAAATCCATCTTTATAATATTTATTGGGAAAAGGAGCCAGGCAGAAATACAGAGAAGCCAAAGTAAGTAAATCAGGATTAAAGAATTAAAGATACTGGTATTCTGAAAAGCATAGCAAAGTTAGGTGCTATTGTGCATGACATAAGGATGCTAAGGATTCAATTTTCCAATACAATACATTTATAGCACATAGTATAGTGTTTCATTAAGGATGGTCTTAAGCTTCAAAGCAGAGGGTTTTTTTCAACCATAAAGGTATCTAGTGTAATAATGGAAACTGTATTATGTACAGTACTTGGTGGAAACATTTCTAAAGTGTACATGTTCAACAGTGACATTTCATGTTAAATTAACAAAAATTTGCACTAAATACCAATGAAGTGAAGTGTTACTTTGCTTTAGCTTTGTTGCAACCATTTCTGATAAAGTGTTGGAAATCTGTAAAAATAAAACCAAAACATTACTACTGAGTTTAAAACAGCAAAAATGTTTTAAGAACCGAACAAACCACTATGTAGTATATTGTCTCAATTTTTTGTAACTTATACACACAAAATACCATTTCTTCTGACAAGGTTATATACGATTAACCTCTATGTTCATATAGTAATGTATAAAAACTGTAAGATGTATAATTGTGGGGTATTTGTTGTGTACTTTTTTAATTTTTCAAATGTTTTAAAGTGCAATTGTTTATTATACTAATGTCATTTTAATTCTTATTAAACTATAACCCAGTCAAAATTATCTTATCAATGATGTATGTATTCTGTGTCTCCTTTTGCTAACCATGAAGTTCAGGTTTGCTTTATACACAGAACTTTTTACAGTGCTCCAAGTCTCTTGCCTATGCACTTCTGCTAATGATAGAGGAACCAGATGTGATGAAGCAACATAGCCAGTGCAACCTTACTTTTTAATTTAACATGTTAGAACTCAAAGTACATAGCTCATCAGAGACAGTGAGATAGTAGTTTTTACTATAATTCTTTTAGAAGACTCATAATCAGGAAGATGCTCTCAGTTAAGTGTACTTTTGTCACTGCACATACTTGATTCACATTACTAAGAGCACTGGATAATTCCTTTTAAGGCGCTGAAGACAACCCAAACCAGTTTGCATAATCCTTTATTAATAGTTCTCTGTAAGGACACTGTAGAGAGCATTCATTCACATCTCAAAAAATGATTTGACAAAGGTTGATTTCAGCAGTGCACACTTCATCTTGGAAATCATACTGTACCTGTCATTAAAATTTAATAAAGACACACATATAAGTATATTCTCCATTTTAGAATAGAAGAAGTAACTCCTACTGACTTCAATGGAGTTTTAAGTATATGCTTGGCTGAATTGAAGCCAAGGAGGACCTAGGCTCACAGAAGATGAACTATTCCATTTATACAGACTATAGCAAACAGGTCACTACTACCAGGTATATGCTGTGCAGGGTATGTCTTTAGAAATCAAGTTAAAAGTTAGATTCAAAAAAAGGACCTGGGTTACCTTGCCACAGCATAGAAACCTCGTCAGACTAGTCAAACACTAGCCTGACACATGGAAGAGCGAGGCACAGGATGGGTAGGAACCTCAGGCACAGGCTAAGCTGGACTTGGAGAGAGGAATACATTCCTCCCTCAGGGAGACAAGCATGTTATTCCACGCTGCACAGTATGGCACCTTACCACAGTTTCTCCCAATCCTGCAAGTGTTTGAAGCCAAACTACTGACTTTCATTTTCTTACTACACAGGTCAAAGCACAACATTCAAATCCAAACCATCTAAAACGTGTTCTTTCATGAATCAGAGCTGGTAAATAAGGGAGGGACAGTGAAACTTCTGTCTGGGTGCTCAGCAACCATCCTCCTTCAATGAGTGCAGTTAAGTCAACAAACGTCACTTCACCTACTCTGGACACTGCCTGGTGCAAACTGCTACCCTAGAAGTCTGAAAAGAGCATCTCTTGCCTACAGTAAAACAGACAGAGAGGTCAAGAGCACCTACGAGTTCTTAATTTACAAATGTAAACAATAAAAAGGAAGCAGCCTAACATCTTAGCTGTTCTTTTTTTCCTGTTATATACAAATCTAGGCAATAAACATAATCATTTCTACAACCAACAACAAGCTTTGTTCCCCATACTACAGGGGAAGAGAAAACCTCTCCTGGAAGTTTATCTACTCCTTCTGCTGTTCCACTCTTGGCATTCAGGATCCACACTTTGCCATCTGTAGATACCACTGCCAAAAGAATTTTGTTCTTTAAGTCATCACTTTGGAAAATGAATGGTGTTCCATATACCCTTGAAGTGGCTTCAAATTTCCACAGTAAAGTACCCTCCATGCTACAACAGTAGATAAAGCAATCATGAGAGCCAAAAAATATTTCTTGCTTAGTTAAACTTGAGATGCATGGAGATGAAAACACTGGTCCATTAGTGGAAAACTGCCAAACCTACAGAAAGAACATAACCACCCATTATCAAAGGTTGTTCACATTATCAGTTTGACAGCAATTGTAATTTTTAATAGACTAGTTGTTGGCAAGAGAGCATTTTATTTCAAGAGCATACTAGATTTCAGTGAGGGCTGGTAAATACTCGTCAAATTACAAGTTAAGTTTTACACACAGAGTAAGTGATAAAAGACTCATAAAATAGATGGGTGAGAGTTACTACCTTCTGTGAGGCCCATGTAAAGATGGCCAACTTGGGAAAAGAATATTCTTGGGCTGTTGTACCACAATTAGTAATGAGCACTGCCAATTCTTTGGCAAAAAGGCAAATATTCCTTTTGTAATATAGATTTCCTCTGTTCATGCTAGTGATGTGCAGATCCCCCCTCAAAAGAATATCAGTTCTGCAACACTGCTGCAAGCACACAGAGCAGGGCATGGGCTAACATGTATTTTAGAATCAGAAGAGGCTTAGGAATTGCTATGTACACTGCATCTCAGGCAAACAAACAGAAACATCGTCAGTTGTTTTAACACCAGATACAAACTACATTCATCTCTGAGGAACTAAAAAAAATATTCTAATTTAATTCAATGTGAAGACTGACACATATTTTGCCAGAATTATGATTTGGCATATCTCTGCTGTGATGTCAATATTTTTTGCTAAATACATTAACATTCTAAGGAACCTTTACTTCTAAATAACTCCCATCTTACAAAAGAGATGGCTTCAAACATGCTTGAAAAACTCCAAAACCAAAATGATACCATTTAATTTCCTGGCACTACTCTTGACCATTTACTTTGAGTGTAAGCTCTGAACTAGAAATTCTGTTACTGCATCAAGGAACTTGAGAGTCTGCAGTTTTGCCATGAAATGCAGGGACTACCCTAAGCAAAACAGTTTTTCTACTTTCTCTTCTCTATAACAATAGACACTTCTATTTGGTTGACAAAAAGGTATATGTTCATCATTAAACCTCAGAAAACACTATTAATAAAGCATCTTATTCAGTGTTTCATGATGAACATGAAAAAGCCAACACCACCACTTTTACCTTTTCTCCAGAATGAGTGTAACAATATAAGTTTCCATCCACACACCCAATACAAACGTACTTCTCATTGCAGTGAGGAGAGGAGAAGAGTGGTTTTCCCAGGAAGCTTTTCCAAATCTTATTCCCTGTCACCTGTAAATGGCAGCACAGAATATCTGATGCTTAACACAACTCTGAGAAGCTGCATAATACAACCCTTCCTTCACAGCCTGACCTAACCCTTAAGAACTGAAGGGGTAGGGGGGAAAAAAAAAAACCTTACTCCAACAAAATGTTTAGTGTTTTCCTTGAGATACTAAATACTCCTGTTCCACCCTTCTCTTCCTCCTCCTAAGCAAAATAATGATGGTAATAGTATAGTAGTAGTAGTAGTTTTAATAAATTTCATATTCATTTTTTATTCCATTCCCGGCTCCTCAGTATATGACGAAGATCAATGGAGAGGGTTGAAAGCAAGTCATATTGATTATGTCATAAACCATAAATACTGTAGGAAATGCTGCAACTCACAATCTATGATTGTCACAAAGTCCTAACATAGCCTGCACATTCTTGTTTTTATGAAAAAAATCATGTGGAGTTACAGCTGGGTTTCTTGACTACCTGTTACTCGGGATTACAGGGAAAAAAAAAAACCCAACCACAACTGTTTTTTCTTAACCAGAGCCCACTAGAGCTACACATCCATACACTAGTCTTCTAACACTTCCTATTGAGGAAACTTGTAGTGGGGTGGGAGGTAAAGATGGTTAGGACTGATGCTATGGGTTGTGTGAGTACAAAAACATAAACAGCTGCTCCAAGTGACTGTTCCTTTTATCAGGCAGGGCCAGCTGTAAGCCAACAATCCCTCAGAAAACCATGAAATTGCTCCACATCTCTCAAGAATGCCATTTCCCCAGTGCAGAGAACAGAATAGCAGCCCAAGATTAAGGGGGACAGCTCTTTAAATGACTACAGGCAGAGAAACAGTAAAAGGAATGAAGGAACTTCTTTCTCTATTCTGTTCTAGCTTCAGTAAATTCTATGTATTTTTTTGTCCCAATCCTACTGTCAAAGGGAGGATGGGAAAAAAAATCTACAGACATTCTCTCACTACTAGTTTAACTGATAAGGTAGTATATGGGAATGAGAAGAAACTGATTCAAACTTTGGCCTACTGCCAGCATGTAAATTCAAGCAAGTCACTTCAGTTTTCTTTATCAACAGATAGCTTTCTGAAATACAAGAATTATTATGGTAACCTTATGTATAATAATAAGGCCCTCAAGTGAAAAATATCTTGTGGTAACATATGATCATCTTGTTCCTTTCATCAGAAAAGTGATCTTAACTGCAGAAATGCATTTTGCTTTCATTTAAATTTGAGACTCGAATCAAAGACAGGGTACATACTGGGTTTACAGCCAGTAATAGTCCTCCTAGTGTAGCAACATAAAGATGATGTGGAAAAGAACTTAGACAAGGAGATGAAAAGACAGCTCCACCTTCACAATGTAACTTCCATATACATGCTTTTTTCTGTAAGCACAAGAAAAAAGATAAATAAAAAACTTTTCAGTTGGCGTTAAAGTTCATCATGTTTACAAAGACCTTCAAACACCAAAGCTCATCAGACACTGCATTTACTCAGCAAATATTAGTTAAGAAGTGAAGCTATAATCTACGTGCTATTATAGCAACACATATGCCATTAGCTACTTTCTCTTCCAGTAAATAAAATAAATTCAGCTAATGAAGTGGCAGTATCTGCCCCTCTTATTTTATTTATCTCCCTTCATCTACTCTTTTAGAATGTAAAAGTCTCACTCTACCACTAAGCCCTAGTTTTATTTCTACCTGGGTACCCTATTCTGAAACACCCACAGAGAATTTTATAACTTAAGAAACTTAAGAACTGGTTTCAACTAGGACTAGTAGCACAAGAATCACAGCTGAGAACACCGCTAAAACTATTTACTACCACATAATCCTAATGACACTTCAAGCAGGCCTAACTATTTCAAAAGTGTAATTGTGGGCTCCTGAAAATACTAACACTAGTGGAACTTCACATCTGGTGTACTACAAACAGGGTCTGAGTTGGATATTTATTCTTCCACACATAAAAGTTAAGTCAGTGTTCTTACGTAAATATCCAAAGCATACACATGTTGGTCATGGGATCCTATGTAGACTAGTCCACTGGAAGGGTCTACAACTGCAGAGCTTTTCACAGTATCTTCTGTGACAAAAGACCAGTGTATTTCTCCATCACTGCTTTGAAGCACATATACTAAGCCATCATAACAGCCTGTGTGAAATAAAACACAAGAGGGGAAAAAAGGATAATGAATATTTGTATTTACGGCGTGATTTATGTTGCTAGCTGCATCACTGCTGTAAAGAAAGAAGATGACTCACAAGGTACAGTTTCAAAACATTTTCCAAAGCTCCTCCTCTTCTTTTAGCTCTAAGTCTTTGCTGATAGTTCATACATTCAAAGTTGATTGTTCTGTGTGTTCTCTCCAGGTTACATTTAGAATATACTTATTTCAGTGCCTTTCTATCAAATTTTACAGTAATAATATCAGAAGACATTGAGAGTTGCTGAAAATTTTGGGAGAATTAAAATGGTTTTTTAATTACCTCTTTCCATAATTTTATTTTCTGAAAACAAAGATGCTGAAAGAATAAAGTCTGTATGTTTTCTAGTGAAAACTGTAGTTCTAGTAAGTCCTTAAGTTTTAATGAAACACTCAATTTTGTTATCAGAGTAAATAGCAAACAAAATACACCTGTGCTAACCGGTGATATATATAGATTAGCTAAAAAGATAACACTAAGATGAATAATGGCAACTCTGTTGACAATGGATATGAGAAAACCAAAAAACTATCCAAATATGTTCTTTACATTACCAAAAAGAAGAGTCAAACAAGAAAATTAAAGTCTGTGAAAAAATAATCTAAGGCACCATTTATTAATTTCTACCTCTATCAATTTTTATAGACATTTTAAGATTATATCACTTTTCCACACTTTAAAAAAAAAAATGTTTAAAGGTCACACCTTAATCAATCACTAAAAACTGTACTTATTAACTATTCCTTAATAAGGCCTTATTAATAAATTGCCATATAATAAACTACAAGTGTATATGTTAGATAAGCTCCATCACTGCTTATCATGAAACTTAAATGACTTTGTCCTTCTGTTTCTATTTTACAATAAATTACTTCTGAAGCAGACATGGAAGCTTATGGATAAGAGCAGATGGAGGGCATTCAGAGTCAGAAATAAGATTCCCTGTCATTCATCTTGTATTTAGCAGGAAAAAAATAATTTAAAATTAAAGCTAAAACAAAAAACATACCAACAACAATGAAATTTCCACACTTAGATACGCAGGCAGAAGATTCAATACGATCTCCAAGGTTCTTCTCCCATTTTATTTCTCCCAAATCTAGATCAATCGCCTGCATTGCATGCGAGTGAGAGCCAACATATACAGATGCAGATACGTCTTCTTTAGACGGTATTATAACCAGTGGTGATGCATCAACACATTTTCTTGTATTTGACTTCCATCTTATGCATAATGCCAACTCTGCCGTTGTCACATGACTACATTCTGCAGGGATCTGCTCTACAGAGCAACTGTCAGTTTTATTTGCCTCGTTTGTAACTGTTAAAATTCCATTCTCAATTTCATACCCTTGTGTGTGGCTTTTCACTATACTTGGAGTCACTAAAGGCAGAAAGGATGGTTGCTGCAGCAGTTCCACTCCTACCTGTACTGTATTATAGGGTTGCATAAAAGTCTTGGTGAAATTCATAGGAAAAAAACGATTTCCTCTGCTTAGTGCAATAAATGAAATCAACCCTGAAGCAACCTCAAGACCTCTTTCAGATTTCAGTTTAATATATTTGCCATGGAAGTCCTCTCCACTGTTCCCACTTGATTTTCTTTTCACAACATTGTCATAATTCATTAATTGGTCTTCATCTGGAAACAGAATTTTAAGAATATGTCTATAAACCTCTTCAATGGAGCGGCTGAGAATGACTTCAAGGAGTCCAGGCACAGCTTTGCCTACTAGGATCTCAATTCCATCATAAAGCTGTAGAGCCTTTAAGGAATCTCCACCACTGTACAGAAATACCGCATCTTTAGAAATTCTGGTGGAATCACCCAGGAGACCCAGAACAGACTAGAGAAAAGAAGGAAAGAGGTAACAGTCCGTGAGTGTTACACCATGTCACACACATAAAAACTCAAGTTGGGTAAAATCCACCTGAATACCCAAAAGTCCCATGAAAAATCAACAACTGATGAAACTCACTACTCTGCAAAAAAATCACACAAAACAGGTTAGTGCCAATAGAGGTAGTGATGGAAGGAGAGCTGGGGAGGAACAGGGAAACAAGGAGATACTGGTTCTTTAGGACAAAATGTTTTGCTCAATTCCAATTCTGTAGTCTAAGAAATTAAAGCAAATTGTGCTGTATTTTTGTTGGCCATTTTCTATCTCAATACCATTTATTAATGACAACTTTGCAGATAAAACATTGAAGTCTTTTGATAAAATTGGTTTTGGTGCTTTATTTTATGAATAAAACTTATATAACCAGTATGTTTTACATCTGAATTATTGAAGTAACCTACTTATCGACCTACTTTTGAAGCTATAACCCCTTCAATTCATGTAGGATTTTGGATTTGTCATTGTTACTGCAAGAAACAGCAATTACTATGTCTCCTTTCACTGCACTCTCTGCTTGTTAAGTCTGCATGTGAAGTTCAAATCCTCTAGTTGTGGAAGCTGCTTTCTGCTGCCCATAATGGGTGTAGGGCACATCCCATCCCTTTGGGTTATCTTATCTCCAGCTGCCAATGCAGTAAGTATCAGCACAGGCAAATCATGACACTAACTGCACTACATTTACTTGTTCAAGTCTTTGCCACAGCAAATCCCACTTTCAGGTGAAACTTGGAAGCCTATCATTAAAAAAAAAAAAAAAAGCAGCGCAATACTGTCAGGCATCACATTTCATTACCCTGAAAAGTCTTTAATACAGACAGACAGTCGGACAGTCCAAGGGAAAATTAAGCAACTGTGCCTTCTATGTAAAAAAAGACTCTTAAATTAATAATTATATTTAGAAATAAGAAAGTCTACTAATAAAGTAGCTATTTTGTACAAAGTTTCCATGTCCCAGTTCCTTGTTTCCTTAGGGATACTTCTTTGGCATGTGTAGCAGTATTCAAAAAGCTACTGACAGGTCACGTCCTTCCTATGCTAACTGCTTATTCCTCATAGCCTGCAGTTTTACCTGTTAAAGAAATATAAATAACTCCCTTTTGGCCACTATATTTAAGTATTAACTGAACAGAAAGAGCTGTAGTGCTTAAATCTATAGTCAGCTAGAATGTTCTGGTTGCATTAGTCATATTTCTTAAAGCTGTTTAATTCCTGACACATGTATAATGATCCACTTGCAAAGATAAAAAGGCAGCTCAAAATACTACCTTCCATAAATACTGCAATCTTTCCCACAATTCCTCCGCGCCACTCAGCTTATTGTCACGCCTTCTGGAGTTTAGATGGTTCTGGTAAATCTTGTTCAGTTCGGATATATCAACTTTGCCTTTGTAGAAAATAAAGTATGATTTTTTTTCATTGCTCTTTTAGCATTTACACTTCCAAAACTTGCTCTGCCCAGACAGTCACTTTATTCTTGTACACACTTCCTTATTCATACTCAACTGCACCTGTATTTTTTTTACACAATCAACTACAGAGAGCCCAAAAAGGTTTTTTAAAATTTACCCTAGTCTCCCACACAACCCCACCATGAAGGCCTGATCTTTCCCCAGCTGAAGTCAGGGTTCTGTTGCAGAGTGCAACAGGACTGATGGAGAAATGTGCAGTGTTAATACTAAATGGATTTTACCATTACTCTTCGACTCTCAAATGAAGCATTATCAAGAAAATATAATAGTGGTCATGATTTCCTGCTAGAAGTTAGTTATCTAATCTACATATTTAAAAAGCATGAATCAGGTAGCAGATTTTAGTCAATAAAAACAAACAAACAAAACCCCCCAAAACCCCCCCAAAACAACCGAATAGAGACCATTAAAATAAGTGGCAAGGGTACTTAATAGTTTCATTTACCATGTGATGTTAAAGGTAAAGCTTTAATCAGTACAAGCTCATCAGGGACTGCATGAGCTGGTATACGTTTCTGGAGTTCTTTAAGTGTTTCTCTCTCTTCTAAATCATCTTTGGGTACAACAAATAGGATGAGTTTTTCCTGCTGGTACCAGGTCACTGCACAAGCTTCTACCTGACAAAGATCTTCAGCAGCCTGTAATTAAGAAAAGTTAGTCTTGCTTTGAAATGCAGTTCATCAATAATGTAAAAGGAGTAAAAACTACAACTTTAAAAAGTACACATTTAAAATCTGTATTTGTCTTGTATTCCTATGTAACATCCTATGAAATACCTTCTCTTGTAGCAGAGGTCTGTAATTCTTCACCTAAAAATGAACTCAGAGATGTATGTATTATTTGCCTAAATGTTATGAATTATATATAATCCAGGAGTCTGACATTTAGTCTTGCAGAACAATCACTACACAAGCATTGCAGTACAACGCTCAGCATTTTTCAGGTGTTTATATAGTTCTCAATTCTGCTGGAAGAAAACCTACAATACAGATTTCCAAGAACTCAGAACCAAACTCCCTAAATTATGTGATTAGATTTTTTGATAACACACCTTCCCAATTTCTTTTAGACTCCTACAAGTCATCTGAAAATTAGTAAATACCCATTTCTGATGAGAATGATGTGTTCCTTAACCCTGTTCTTTTTACTGACATATTCTACCCACTAAATGTTATATTACCTGCTGCAAACATTCAATATTAAAACGTTTGCCATGGCGTTTAATCTGATTGTCTTTCCGACCCAAGAAGTACAACTTTGCATTCTGCACTCTTACAAAATCCCCTGTTTCTCTCATAGTACCCAGGGGTACACTTATTTCATCATCAAGAAAGCAGATTCGTTCTTCACCACCTACACAAGAAAAGATCATGGTCATATATATTAAATGGCTAACTGTAAATGAAAATTATAAAAGAGTATTTTATGAAATTCTCCTAAACTCTAACAAGCATTGTAAGAAGTACTAAAGTATTATTGGCAATGTCTAAACTTCTGCAATGTACAAATTGGGCTATGCAGTTACTTCAGTTAATACACAGAAACTACTTCAACCGAGAATGTCAAAATGCAAGCAGGAAAAAAAGCCAATATATTGAAAGCACAATCTGCAGATAAAATGATGGTAATTTCCTGTTCATCACTCCAACAATCTAAAATACCATCAGAAGGTTCTCAGCCCAGCGGGAACTTAAATTGCTATATTAATCTGTGTATCAGAGGCAGACAAGTAAAATAATCATTGTATTCTTAGAACTCAATCAATTAAGAAAAGTATCTTAGAAAGAATAGTATCTTAGAAGAATAAGAAATATCAAATAACCTATAAATATTTGTCCCTCGCCTTCTAGAACTGCAGAACCGTTGGTATCTCTGACCTCAACTTTTGTTCCAAGGAGCGGTGATCCCAAAGGTATAGGGAAATCAGTTCTAAATACATTAAAGAGAGAAATAGTAAAAACCTTTCTGTTCTGAACACATGTGATAGTTTCACATCACAGTTTTTGCCAAACTTATCTAAAAACCAGAGGGGTGCAGACCATTAAGGCACTAACTTAGTGCTGATTTTTTTCATTTTCCAGTGTTCTCTAGAAACCGCTAGTTTTCATCATTCAGACAGCAAAAATAAAAGCCCACTGTACTCCAACTGTCCTACCAATGCTAAGAAATGTAGAAGACATAAAATGGTTTGTCCTGGTTTTGTTGTATCTGGGTCTGTTTACTGCAAAGGAACCCTAATTCCCTTTGCAATGAGACTTAGAGTAACTCTAACAGGCTGTCAGGTGAAGGGTGGTAGATGACAATCAGAGACTATAAAAACCTCCATCATTCTAACTGCACCTTAGGACTGAAGAACACCACATTATCTCTGGAGCACAATAACTTTGAGTAGAAAAAACAGTTGTACTGAGGAGAAGGTAACTCAGAGAAACCAGAATTAAAACGAGTTTTGCATGATGATTTAATAACACTTTATGACCATTCACTGTTTTCAGTTTTCAAGGGTGTAAGTACCAGGTTAATGTATCGCATCGTTTGTCCAAAACATCCCATTTCTAGGACATGTCTAACTCAAGTCACATGTGTAATTATCATGTCAGGGAATAATTACACATTTCAGAGAGCAAATGAAACACTGAGCTAGTTGTTAGCACCTTTCACAACCTTGACACTCCTGCAACTCTCTTTATAAAATACAATGAACAAAATAAAGTCAGTAACTGAGTGAAAATGGCAGAGTGATAAATGGTAAAAAGAAAGTACTTCTGGAAGTTCAAGTAAAACACTGTGAGACCCTGATGTGAGCCACTTTGGACAAATTTCTGTCATCCATACTAGTCAAGTAGTATCAGTGGGATCATTTGCTGAATAGTATATTATCCAATATTAGAAAAAAGCCAGTACCTAGTCTGCACTTTATCAATTATTTGTGGAGTTTTAAAAACTGTAGGCAAAAGCATGACAGCAGTAAGAAACACATGTATATCTACTGATTACATCTGAAATCTTTGAGCATTTTTGCTTAAAATATCTCAGAAGTAACATTCTGAATTTGGTAGAGCTAAGCTATGATTACATCTTTGTTCCAAGGCTATGAATAAGAGTTAGAGAGCTCCATTTATTTAGTCTCGCTGAGAGCTGTGTTAGCTTTCTTCTCTTTGAACATGCAAGATTCTCACTGGAAAAGCCTCATGATGAACAAGAGAGTATGGCTAACTGATGTTACTAACAAATTGGGTAGGAGCTGTCTGCCTGCAGAAGTGCAACACTAGTTCAATACTGCTGCATATTCAAAGATAGTACACCTTGGACTAGGCTAGTCCAGGTTCAGCATGTAGAACCAGAGGCTGGAATGAGGAAGAGGTCTAGATACAGAGATGACAAAAACAGAGACTATCATTACACAGTATGTGAAGCTTAACAGGTCCAGAAGTACACAGAATTTCAGACTGCAGTTCTGTCATTCAAAATCACTCATCAACAACTTTTACTTGAGGGGGTTGTATCAGAGCAAGAGAGAATGGATTAGTCTATTTCTACATAAAAATAAAACGTAATTTCTACCAGCATAACGCTCACATGGACTCAGTAACCCTAGAAACAGGAGACCGAGGTTCTATTTCTAGTGATTTCCATCATTCACATGCCAAGCCATGAAAACAAGAGAATTTTCCTACCTAAAATCAGCACTAAAAACCTCTTCAGGAATCTTGTAGCAAGTAGCCCAGCTTGACACTTCAGTAATACCATACAGATTAAAAATACTTGTTTTGTTCTCCTTGTGCTTCCAATTTTTCAAGATATTCAGTGCAGGAAATGCTTCACCACCAAGGGCTAAGACACGAAGTGAAGTATTTGCAGACAACACTGTTGATTTAATAATGTGAGCTCCAAACCTTCTGAGAAGCGTTGGTGTTGCCTGAATTATACATATTAAAAAAAAAAAAAAGAAAAGAAAAATATCTGTTATTTTTTTTTAGTATATGTGTACACCTCTTCCTGCTTTATCATATCCACTGCATAGCTATATCGTGGATGTATTTAACAATCACCTATGTATAGCAGACGGCATAAACCATCATATACCAGTATAGATCACATTGGTGTTTTGTGAGATTCTGTTTCTTATGTGAAGCCTTTAATGAGTGGTGTCAGCACCAATCTATGTTCTTCTGCAGAGTTTCTTCTTTACTTAGATGCTTTATGGATTCCCTGTCATGTCTCAGCTAGTACCTAAAGTGTGTGCACATTAGTTGTTATCTTAATTACTTTGAAACAGAAAGCAGCAAACAGTATTCTCTTGACATTACTCTTTGAGCTTTTTTCCTTTCATTCCAGCATGTTACAGCTAAACTTATACATCTGATTAACTTGCATATAAAACATTTAAAGACTTTTCTGTAACACTAAAAATTCCTAGGATGTCAGATTATGAGTTGTTCCTGATTTGTGTAAATATAACCGTTTACAAAGATTAGTTTTTTTCTGAAAGCTTTCACATCACACTAAAATGAGCAGGGGAAAAAGAAAGAAAGAAACAAACAAAAACCCCAGCTTCCCCAAGTACAACTACTTTATAAAACTACTGGTGATGCTGAGCTCTTTCACTGAAGAGAAAAGCGGCAAATCATTTTAAAGACACACTTCAGTGTTATTCTTGCCTACTTTTTCTAGTAAGAGGACTGGAAAATTAATGGAATTGTTTCTTACCAGGTTACTTTCTTCTAGTAATAGATGAAGACCAACTTCTCAACTGATCATTTTAACTTTAGTGAATTATAGCAAAGAAAAAAAGGGGAAAAAATTATTCTTCCCCTCTCTCATAATCACTTTTCAAATTTCTCAAGTATGCTCAAGCAAGTCAAGAGGGGAAGGGAATTTCTTGCTATAATTTAAGAAACATGTAAAATTATTCATCATCAGTTAAGCTGTAAGGAGAACATTTTTGTCATTAATTCAGCTGAGAAGCCCTTCCTTCACTGATAAAGACAATGATTAAAAAAATCACAAAATCAAACTTTTCTTAGAAAGACATCTCAAATACCTTAATTCACCAAGCTCCACCTTTCTCTATTAATGCTTAACATGCTTAAAAAAATATATCTTAAAAAGTCTTAAAAGCATATTTAAAAATCTTGCTAATAGAGAGTATTATTTCTGATTTTTTTTTCTAAAAGCAAGTGAGTTAAACTGATCAAGAAACTTGTATATGATGGGAAAATATACACTATCAAAATTTATACCAATCAGAATAAATAAAAATAAGAGCAGAGAATACAGTGACAAAATATTTGTAACTAGTAGATTTTTTTTCTGCTGTGGAATATACAGCTAACTATTCACTAATCTTAAATTTATACCCTACAATCTCAACTACCACCATTTATCCAAAAGAAAAGGAAATCTCAGCATTTCTGTGAGTGCAAATACTTTGGAATTAAACATTAATGACAAAGCACTAATAGATTAATCAGACCATACTCATTTTGTTCAAAGTCACTTACAAGTGACTTCCATTTCTAGTGGCTCTTCTCCCTACACCCTGATTTAAATTTCTATACTCAATTAATATTTTTATTAAATTCCTTGTTACACTACAAGGCAAGGGCCAGGCTTATTCAGCCAGGGTGCTCATAACTTCAAGTAAATTTTCCAAAAATTAACTTTAAAACTATTAAAATTGAGATCATACAGGAGAAGATCTATGCCAAGACATAAGGGCCACATGAAGCCTCATATAAACAGGTGGCCTGAAAGCAGTAAGTGTTGCTGTGGAATCAATTATTCTCTTGCTTTCTTTATTGTAAAAATGACAAACATTTTATCACCCTATAAAAGGAACCCTATAAAAGTCACAGGTTGTTGTATTTTTAGCATAGAGCCTATAATTAAAACTGAAAAGTTATTTATGAGGAAAGGCTTTAAGACCAAGCCCATTAAAAAGTGCTAAAAATGTCTGTAACAGATTACTACATTACCAGATTCTTCAGAACTAACTGCTTAATTAACAGAATAATGTAATTAATTCTTAAGAATTAACTGTTTCTTAAGTTGAATGTTGGTTTTATCTTTAGTTAGTTGTTTTCTGTCACAAGATGTTTAAGGCTTTGATCAAATGGTAATTTTCTAAACAGCTATCACTCTGCAGCAACAAGGACAGTGTGAGCTACGCCTTCAAGGAAGAACACTCCTGCTCCATTATCATTAGCGTCTAGGCTGATGAAAGAGAAGTGCACATTAGCAACAGTGAGAAGCAAGACATGGAAGACACTTATCTTGGGTGTTGCCTACCTGCAACACTGTCACATGGTGACGGTGAAACAGAGCAGCAGACAGCTCCACGGGCATCATTTTAATAGTGTTTGGTACTACAAGAATAGAGGCTCCACTTGTCAGAGCAAGAAACAATTCAACCACAGACGGGTCAAATGTTAGAGGAGAAGCCAGGAAAAGCATATCATCCTGTGTGATCTCAAATATGGATCTAAAATAAGAAAGCCAGGAATTACAAATCTGATGCATGCTGTTAAAAAACATTTCCAAACTGGAAGAGTAGCATGAAAGAAATGCACTTTAGCAAAGCTAAGGTCTTAAGCGCTACTGTGAATATGTAGGCACATGCAGGCCAGACAATTTGAGTAAAAGCTCCTGCATCAAGACTGTAACTATTGATTTTAATGATTAATTATTATTATATTATGATAATAATAATAATAATAAGGTCCTTTACAAAGATATCCACCATATTACACACCAATATGGTATGCTGAAGGGCATATTTCAACTAATGGATGCTCATTAAAAAAAAAGGTGGTGTTTTCCATAACAGATTTTTTTCTTTAGGAAAAAAACAAATTAAACAGAAAGAAACCCAGGTAGCCCAAAGAGTAATTACAACTTAAAAACTACAGTACACACTAAATATAACCATGAACAAATAATTAACTTTGACATCTATTTCTTTTAAGATGAAAGCCAGAATAAAATACTTAGAGCAACAGCATACTATTTGAAATACACTCCTAAAAAATTCAGGTAAAGTACAATTTAAACATTAACAGTTAGAGAAACAAATTTTTTTACGATACTATTTAAAAACAAAAGAAACAAACACGAATCTGAAAAGGCAGTGAAGGAGGAAGAAGTGAAGCAGTGTTAGCAAAAACCCAAGCTACACTCCTCCAAGTATTAAAAAAGTCCCTAAATGTAAAATCTGTAAAAACATTTAAAAGGAAAACTGGAAAGCACACTTACTTAAGATGCTGAATATTTGGCACTATACATTTATGAGGCACTCTGACTATTTTGGGGACCCCTGTAGTTCCTGATGTATGCAAGATGTATGCTAAAGAGCATCTCTGGCCAAAATCCATGTATCCTCCGCCTGACATTTTTACTTTGGTTTGATCTGGGCGAATGGCATATCCTGGTTGTGAGCTACCCATAGGTTTGAAAAGCTCATATTCACTTTTCACATCATCTGCTTGTAAATTTAAATCAGGGTTGCTTGAGCTCATTTGGAAGAGAGTTAAACCAATATGTTCTATTGTGGAAGAATTGTGGTAAAACCAACCAACATGAGACATCTGGAATTTCTGCAAGAGAAAATAAACAACTTAAACAGCAGAACTCAGGATGCACTGTTATTGTTCTACTGTATGCAATGAAATACAAAACACCATTTCATAAAAATAAGCTGTGATTTTCCATTCCTCTACTTTTGGAGGACACACATCAGACAGTTTTAAGCTTGTGTATTTATATATACTAAATATGAGTGAACACAGACATAAATAAGACATAAACAATTCCCTGAGCAAATAATTAAAATAAAGGGAGAATGCAAAAAAGAACTCTGAATTATATCTAGATGGCCCAACCTTGTCTATTGCCTTTTCAGTGAGTGAGGGTATAAGATCTGTGGGGATCTGGACAAAAGGAAACTGAAGAATTACATGCAGGGTTATTTTCAACTACTGCAAAGATTTTCAAGTGTCAACCTTGAGATAGAGAGAAACAAACCTGGAAAAGCCTTCCAGTGCCAGTGCCCTCCAAGCTTGCCTGGACACCACTGTAACAGGAAAGTAAGCTATTTTCTTTTTAACAGGGGTAGAAGCTCTTTGTATTTCCAATTTTTAAAATGTCATTTTCTGAATCAGAAAGACAAGCTGTTCTCATGAAGAATCAAAGCAACCCTGTCCAAGCTTATTAAAACAGAGTACAATCTGAATGCACATTTCTAAATTGTCCTTCAGTGCTTTCTCTAGAAGCCTGAACACTTACATTTATTTTGCCATTCTCAACAAGAATATACTGAAGATTGCTTTTCTTCATGAAGTAAGTGGATAACATTGGTGGTGCATCTGGATCAACAGGGGAATAGGCAGCTGGAACTTGGAGGATTCTAACAAGGAAAAAAAATGTTTTAAACGTATAAAAAAAATTAAGAAAATCCTCTTAAATTTCACTTTTTCTTTTACACTGCAATTAGCTGCCAGAGCCAGAAAATGCACTAATAATATGACTTTCAAAGATTTTATTAGAAATAAACTAGGAGCAGATTATAAACGGTGGTGTTTTGGTATTTTACATCAAGGGAAAAAAAAATTAAAGCTAGATGAAAACATTCAAAATTCTTCCTGGTCAAGCAGGGTGCTGATGACAAAGGTATCACTGACATCAACAGCAGCATGTTTTAAAAGCTTCTCCTACTGACTAGGAACAGAAATAAAAGCTTTTCATTTATACATATACAACATGTATAAACATATTTTAACAAAACACCAAAAGTCTGCACACTGAAAACACTTTCTGTTCTCCCTAGTCTAAAGAATCCAGCATCAGGAGATCTGAGTACACACTGGAATTTGTTGCCTAATGAACAGAGGAACATGAAGCACCATTCTGCTGTGATTCACTGCACTTTACCTTTTGATGCTTCCTCAACACTTGCTCACTACAATCCCCCCCTCTAGCGGCTCCATTTGATAAAGACAAGCAGTTGAATTTAATGCCACAAAAAGCATAGACAAGCAAGCGGCGACTAAAATCCGAATGGTTCCCATAAATCTTCACATTTCTTCTAAGGCTGGGCCCCCACATAAAATTAGTTATATCCCCTCTTTGTGCAAGTGATTTATCCCTGCAGTAACGACTGCAGAGATCCTGAATGAAGACTTGGAAACCGCAGCACTCTGTACTCGAATAGCCACTGGTATCAGTAAGCACCTAAGCCTGCCCTGCATCATGTGTAGCAGTTAACTACTCAGCAACGACAGCTGTAAGAATCAAAATGCCCCAGTAGATCCCAGTCACACAGCAAAAGAAAACTGTGTTGCTGCTCAGTTCATTGGGATACAAGACAAATCAGGCTGCAAGGGACCTCAGGATGCCTAGTCCAACCTCAGGACTTTATCCAGCCAGGTCTTGAAAACCTCCAGGGACGGTGCCTGCACATCTCTGGGTAACCTGCTCCACTGCTGGACTCGGGGAAACATGGTTCCTGATCAGTGAGGAAGTTCTTCAGCATTTCTGGAAGGTTTATGATTGCAGCACTTGCTTACTCCACTGAAATCTTTATACTCAACTGTGACACATCTTCTTGTGCTATTGTGTATTTTAGGTGCAGTGTGACAATAGGAAAATACTAACACAGCTCATCCCCATGGGAAGCACAACCACTGCTGTATACAGTAACTGAAGAAAATATGCTTGTGATGCTGCAATTCTATACTATATCATAAATGCAATGGATCAAAGATCCATATATTAAAGAAATAAACATTAGAATTCATCAGCAGAAGTAGGATTTTAAAAAATGATGAATTAACATGAGTGTTGAGATCACAAACACTTAAATTTCCTAGCCATTAAATAATCAACGTCACTTAAGTGTTGCATTGCTCATCACTTTTTTCTACAATATTTTGTAATAGAACTTTAACTGCATACTTATTTAGCTTAAAGCATGAAATTTGTTTTCAACGCATCTTTTTGCTAGCAAGACAAGAATAGATTAAAAAAACTGCATACTCCCTTTTTGTACACACACCTTTATTCTGTTAGATCACCTCCATTTTTAAACAAGTACAACAAAGACATTAGTCGTTAATTTTTTATATTTCCATAAATATGCTTAGTTACTTTAAAAGTTAGTTACATACATCTTAGATCATCTTAGTTACATCATCTTAGAATTTAAGATGCAAATAAACTTTAGCAGTGGCTTTTCAAAATATTAGAATACTGCCACCTTTTTTCTTAAAGAATGCAAAACTCCAGTGCTTCTTGACTGTATTAACTATGGTATTACTACATTTTTGTTGTTATTAAAAATAGAAACAAACTGTAAACTTGCTTTAGTAGAGATGACCCTTAAAAAAACCAACACAGATTGCAAGCATTCAAACCATTACCCTAAGATCCAAGACGGTAAGTTTATTCCCGGATAGCAGTAAAGGCCTATTGCACATTTTCCTTGCTGATCACAGTGCTTTTGAAGGAAAGCCGTTAATTCCATGGCAAGCTTAACCACCGTTGCGTATGTACAGAAAGCTGGAGGTTTGTCATTGCATTCATCGAACCAAACTGCTTTTCTATCAGAGTACAGGCGAGCTGCCTGATTCACCAGCTCCTGAAGAGTCATCTCGGCTGCATATCTGCAATTGCCCTGAAAGATTAACAAACAAAACTGCGTTGTCATCTTCTAACTTTTAATACTTTAGTGAAATTGTATAAGCACACAAAACACCATCAAGCACAGGGGTCCTCAAACCTTTTAAACAGGGGGC
>NW_010333660.1:0-4764 GCF_000700745.2 Antrostomus carolinensis
TGGGGTTGTTCCTGCCCAGATGCAAATGTGGAATATCTAAATGTAACTCTCTGTGAATACTTCTACTGTCTGGTTTATTTGGGACATACTTACTACCCAGGCAAACCACTGACTTAACATAGGCTCAGATATGGTACCAAAATCAGTATTTTTTGTTTTGTTAGATGACTCCTGCCCAAACTAAAAACAGTCATGTTGATCTGGCACGCCTTGCCCACCTAGTAAAATACACAGTGACAGTAACTAGGGCTACTAGTTAATTAACTAGGTCAGGTTACATATATTAAGTATGCTTTTCTTTAGGTCTATTAGGGATATAAACAGACGTATTATGGTGCTTGAGCCAAAGGTCTGTTTCTAGAGCAGGGGAATTCCCACAGCTCCTTCTGAGGTGGATGCAAAAACTGAATTTTCCAAACAGAAATCAAGAATCGGTTGTTCAACATTTGCATTGAATAGACCTTGTGGGAAAAGTTCTGGTATTGGGCTGGTTACAAACTAATGAAGGGCTTTCCAGATACCAGTTTAGATAATAATATTTAATGACACTTCACTACTCTTTGCAACGCGGTTCCTACAAGTATCATTTGGAAGATAGCTTTCTACTTGGAAGAGAAGATATTGGCTTAGGAACAGCAAGAACAAGATCTGCTTTTGTACAGCTAGACAGTATTTTAGTTGTCAGAGGTTGTCTCGGAAAACCTAGCTGTCTGTCCAGCTAGAAGCAGCTGGAGGATGAGAGTAGTTGACTGAGTTGGAAGCCATCTCCAACATCATAATGGCTTGTTGGTTAAAAGGAATATGGCACATATTGCTCATCAGCCTGTTATTTGTGCCAGCTTTCTGTTCAAGACGTGTATGTGTGTGAGTGATGAGACCCTTCTGTGAGTAAAACACTCTGTTTTGCAGGTTCTATAGAAGTTAAAACAGATGAACACCCTCGACATGGGAGCAGCTTGGAAACAATGTCAAAGTTAAAGCCCTGTTTCCTGACAGACGGAACTGGGACAGTAACAGCAGCTAATGCTTCAGGTTGGTCCATCTGGCTAAAACCAAAATGGAAAAGAGTAGCTGCTTGTGGCTCAAGGTGGGGTCTCTGTGAGGGGCTGGCTGCCATGTGCTTACTGCTCAGTATATTTTGCAGAAAATGGCAATGTGTTTGACAACATGGGTAGAACTCGAATATAACTGCGGTGGAGGATTTCTTTACAGATGAGTTGTCTTTTGTTTGCTTGCCTTCTGTGAAGCAATACAAGTGTTTGGACAATAACAGCCACATTTGATAGACTGTAACAACTCGATGATCATAAAAGTTTTTTCCAACCAAAACAATTCTATCATTCAACTCTTCCACCTGCTGCTTTCCAAACAGAAATCACACATGTGTCACATTTACAGCAGTATGGCTATGTTACTCATTACCCGTTTTAAGTGTTTGTGTCAGAGGTTAGGCTTGGCTCATCTGAAAAAAACACTGACCTAAACCAGTGAAAGGTTTGTGATTTTTGGTTTTGTCTATGTGATAGTTTCACTGGGCTAGCCCTTGGCTGGCAGCCAACACAGCTGTTCACCCACTTTCCCCCCCACCCCCAGGGGATAGGGGAGAGGATTGGGGGGGGGGGGCAAGGATAAGGAGGCTTGTAGGTTGAGATAAGAACAGTTTAATAATAGAGAGAAAACTTAAAATAATACTAATATTAAAATAGCAGTGGTAATGATAACTATAACAAAATATGCAAATAAGTGACACCCAGTGCTATAGCTCACCCCCCTCCTGACTGAGCCCAGCCTGTTCCCAGATAACGATCCCGGAGGAGCGACAATCCCGAACCGAAACCACAATCCCGGAAGGGTGAGAGCCCGAGTGAAAAGCCAGAGGAGCTTCTTCTCTCTCTAGAAGAGACCCTCACTAATATACTGGACATGACATGATATGATATCCCATTGGCATATCTAACTGTCAATTAAGTTTATTAATTTAAATATTCTTCACCACCCCTTAGACCTTGCACTTGTAGACTAACAGAACACAAAGTCCTTCACTTCCAGTGCCAAAAATGAACACACTGGCATGTCATCAGTGTCTCTTTCATAACAAGTCCCAGGCTGAAAGCAAAACGCAGCACTATTCTAGCTACTGAAAAAGAAACCCAGCTCTGTTCCAGCTCAAAACCAGGACAGTCCAGATGGTGAACTTATGCAAGCAGGAAAGGGTGGTACAGTAAAAGCCATAAAACTCACCCAATACATACAAGTTGTTTGTCATTCCACAGGTCTGAATGATGGAGCTGCAGCTGTAATTCTAATGAAGAAATCGGAAGCTGCTAGGAGAGGTCTGATGCCTTTGGCTCGGATTGTATCTTGGGCTCAGACAGGTATCGATCCATCTATAATGGGAGTAGGGCCCATTTCAGCGATAAAGAAAGCTGTAAGTAATATCTGTCTATCTATGTATCTATTAAAAATTCTCACTTGTCATTGCTTTTCATTTTCTGACCATGTCGTGATTTTTCTATATTCTAAGGAAAATTTAGTAGAAAAAATAAACTAAGTGACAACAAGACTTAAAATAGCAGAGAGTATATAAGATTAAGATTGCTAGTGCTGCCAGGCTAGTGCCTCTTTACTGGGAGAGAAAAAAATAAAAGTATGAATGGAGTTCAGAGTATAACCTGGCTGAGTTTGTGAAAGCCACCTAGATAACGCAGGAAGCTAAAGATCAAATTTCATGGATACACGTGTATACTAACCTAATTTGGGGATGATTTGATCCTGTCATGATATGGATGCTGTGTCTGGCCAGGTTAATTTTCAGATTGCTGCCCGACTGCACGTGCAATAGTGCTACAGTCAGAGAAGGGCCAATGAGCGCTTCTGCGTTAGCAAATGTGATGGTGCCCTTTGTGCTTTGGGTTGCCCTGCAAAGGGGTTGGAGAATACAAATTGGGATTCCTTTCAAATGAAACTGAACAAGACGGTGCACTCCAGAACCACCAGCATCTAATGTGCTCAAACCATTACTGCACCCACTGATGCGCTCTGTGTTCAGTCCACAGGACAAGGTTCTCTCATCTCACCTTATTAAAGGTGCCCTGAGTGAGCAGCCCGGATGGTACCACGCTGTTTGCTAATACAGATGTAGCCCATAGCAACCCCAGCTGGTTATTTGTTAAAACTGCTATGAAACTGAGCATGAACAGAGCCCTTGTACAGCTCATAAGGACAGATTTGCTTTAGTATTCCCTCTTAGTTTTATGCACACTCTGTAAAGGCCTTACTTTGTTAATCTCTGAGAGGTTCTGGCAGTGCGGAAGCCTCAGTTGAACTCACTCAAAGCTCTCTGGCTTTTAACGGGAAAATAGGAACTGTAATGCTGAAGCTTTTTCTTATCAGATCACAAACTGTTCTTTTAAACCAAATGCTGTAGACACAACACGCGTTTTTAGTTTAAATTGTAGAGCAGATAAGCTGCATTTAACAGTACCTGTGATTTTATAGGTACTCTAAAAAAGAGTACACCGCTTCTTAACGCAAACTTCGTAGCGTGTTACCAAAAACTTCACTCTCTATATATTACCAGTTTATCTCCAGAACTTCATAGTAGCACTTTATAGTGAGAGAATGACTAGGCCATGCATTTTAGTGTTGCAAGAACAGGTATCTTAAACATAAGACTTTTCCCAGAAGGTGAATGGCTTCCATACTTCTCTATAATAACTAGTAGAAAGAGGCTCTCCTTCTTGACTAGAGTCTTGGAGATACACCAGCCTGGGTAGCTGGTTGTGAAACATCATTGCTGCAGATAAAGCATTGCTGTTAGAAACAAGGAGTGGAAGTAAAACCATCAGTATGTAAAACATGCCTAAGCCTGTACTGAAGTAGGCAATTGCTCAAGTGTCTCAAGTGAAAACATGAACCAAACCATCTTCCCAATTAGCCCACCTGTGAAAAGCTTCAAGTGGCAACTTTCAACTTAAAGGCAGGAGAAACTGGGCAAATTACACTTGGCAGCCATTGCTAATGGTCGCTTCTTTATTTCCTGTGTGAAAATCTGTACTGGGCAGAGAATCTCTAATGGAATCAGTCTTATGTCCTGAAAAACTTGCTTTTAATCTCTGAAAACATACTTTTGAAAAACAGTGCTTGTTTTGTTAATAGCACCACATACAGTTTGATTCCCACAATTGCACCACCACTACGTGTGTAAAATTAGTCAGGATTTTTTAAGAGCAGCCAGCATGTTACAACACATTGTACCAACTTTTGCTGACACTGAAATTCTGTCTGTTGTCTTCAAGAATTCTGTCATCAAGCCTAGCTATAAAAATTTGTTTCCTTCAACCTTTCAGAAGTGGTGGCTTCAAACCAATTTTAAGTCTTATGAAAAAACTGAGGTGCTGAGGAAAGCCTAAAAGATAATAAAGCCTCTATCTATTTTGTTCTCTCAGACTGACAAAGCCAGCTGGACTCTGGAACAAGTTGACCTGTTTGAAATTAATGAAGCCTTTGCATCGCTATCTGTTGCAATAGCAAAAGAACTGAAAGTAAATCCAGAAAAGGTAACAAAATTTGAGGCCGTAATTAGTTTGTCTCCTGTAATTCAAAGTTGTTCCACTCTATGCATCTGGTTTGTATTCCAAAGAGGCAAGAACTGTCCTTGTGCAATCACTTTGCCATGAACAAAAAGGACAGGCACCCCAGCAGTCATTTCTTTACCTACTCTGCTGTCGGCTTGCTTTGCTAGCAGGCAGTTTCCCTGCTGAA
>NW_010333660.1:4782-7766 GCF_000700745.2 Antrostomus carolinensis
GTTCTAGTGAGTTTGTATGGAACGCTGGGTAAGGGCTTGAGCGTACCTGTAATTGACTGCACAACCTGAACTTGCTGCTGGAAGCCTATTTGCCACGGCATTCTTCCAGTGATGGCAAAAAGTGCAGGTATTACTCTCCCCTCCCTGAATTCACCTCAATCTTTCAGAGTAAAGCCAGGCCCCTTTCAGAAGAACTACTGATTGTAACAGCTGTTGCATGCATGTTCAAGTTCCCCTTGAAATGGTGGCAGCAGATTGAGGCCTACTCAGTCACGGACTAGATCCAGTGAAGGCAGCAGTGTGGAAACTCAGAACTAAGCTAGGTAAATGATTTCTTCCTTGACCTTATGTCTTTATTTATTTATTTTTTTTAGATCAATACCCAAGGAGGAGCTATTGCTCTTGGCCACCCTCTTGGCGCCTCCGGTTGTCGCATCCTCGTTACTCTTCTACATGCACTGGAACGAACTGGTGGAAAACGGGGTGTTGCTGCTCTCTGTATAGGAGGAGGAATGGGAATAGCCATGTGTGTTGAGAGATGAACGTGAATGAGTGAAGGGAGAGCTAGTGCTAACTAGCTTTGAAACAGTTTACTAATAAACTTCTAATCATGGAGCCTACATAGGCTTAGTCCATTGCTGTGACAAGATTAGTGGCTACTGCAGGCACTCCCATTGTTAACAGAGGCTAGAGCTTAAATTCTCAACCTCCCTTTCACAAATTAATTTCTTCACAAGAAAATAGCAGCAGTGTTCAACCACTTGTTTTATTAACATTTTAGTTATAAGAGTGGGAAGTGTAAGTTAGACAAACATAAATAAAACCTAAGTTATTCTTCAAGTGCTCCAGAGTGAACTGCATCCTCATAGCACCCTCTCTCTTCTTTAGTTTCAGGGTGCAGTTTAATAAGATCATCAATTCGAAGAATAGTAATTGCAGCTTCTGTTGCAAACTTTAGGCTCTTAGTTTTGACCATGGTTGGTTCAAAGACACCGGCTTGCTTGTTATCACGAGGTTTTCCATTGATCAAGTCAAGACCAATCCTGAAAAGAAGAAACAGTCAGATGGAGAGGTAGAGAAAGTAATGTAGTTGTGAGTATGCTGTTTAGCTACTATGAGGTCCTACTGACACACACACACACAGGACTGAAGGACAGAGGGAGAAAAGTTCAGTAAAAACCTCCACCCTTTTACATGCAGATCACAGTTCAGTAGACTGGCAGAACAATTTTCCATCTAAGTCACCCCCCCACTGTTAACAGCCTTCCTGCAGCCAGATACTTGCCATTTCAGATTTTTGCGATCTGGGTTAACTTGAGCCTCGTTGTGGAACGCTCTCAACTTCGCAACAAGATCTGTCGCATCCTGAGCAGCATTTACCGCCAATGTATTTGGAATTATTAAGAGGGATCTTGCAAATTCAGCTATTGCAAGTTGTTCGCGTGATCCCTAGAAAGAGGGAAAGTTTTTAAACCAACTGCTGCAACAAAAGAGGAAAATACACAGCCGTGATCAAGAGTGTCCAATAGTAGGTAGGGGTTTTCACATGGAAAACCTGTTTTTAGGCCAAAGAACCATACAGTCTGATTATCAGAGAGAGAGTAACTCGTATCCCTCCACTTTACAGAAGCATTTTACAGAATATAAGACGATTAGGTTTTCATGAACCATGGAAGCGACTTCTAGTAGAAAATAAATGCTTAAAAATTAATGTTGTCCTAGTTTAACACGTACACACTGTTCCTTCTTCATGCAAGACTTACCATGCTGGTTGCATAATTTTCAAGGTATATTGAAAGTGCTGCCTCTACAGCACCACCACCTGGGACAACAGACTTGGATTCCAACACCCTTTTAACTACACAGAGAGCGTCATGTATAGATCGTTCCATTTCATCACACATGAAGTCATTAGCTCCTCGTAAGATAATTGATGCTGAAGTACGAGCCTTTGTACTAGGGAAAAAAGGAATCAGAAGTCAGCTCTGTGGAACAGAAACAAAAACTCTTCTTCCTGAAATTTTTCTTCTAAAGCCAAGTTCAGTTGAGCCATATTCTTTCAGCCTTCAAAAGAAAATCTCATTGTTATGCACCCTTGCAGAATAAGTATATTGTAACTTACTAAGTCAGTAGTTTAAGTTCTAGTATGTAAGAACCTAGTTTGAGTTTAGTATTTTAAAGAAAGCTACCTGACAAAAGTGTGACAGACAAGATTGTTTTCCCATCAAATGAGGGGAAAAAAGATAATAGGAAAGTTCTCTTTTGCATAGCCATCAAGTGAGCTAATGACCAACGTTACAGTATGAGCAGTACACGTACTAGTGCCACGGCCAGAAATTTCATTCACACACGAGTGAGACACTGCGAAGGGATACTGAAGCAGTGGAAAAAAATTAGTGTCTAAGGTATGTTCTTCCTAAACTGATAATCAAGTCTTCAGGTACCAGACAGCAGTGGCATATTAGCAACTTCAAGGGAAAATACCATGTGTGTGGACAGTAAATAATTGTTGCTCTTCTTACCCATTAAAACAAACAAACAAAAAACCCAAAACAAAACCAAAATCTTTTTAAGGATATGGTCTATTTTGTACTACACCAAGCAGATGACTGAGTCAATGAAACCAGCACAAGTAAGCCCTGTCTCCCACTATAAATGGTAAGATTAGCTTGCACCTCCTCATTCAGTGAAATGACTCTGATGGTACCTATTTCCCTTTACTGTCTGTAAAGGGAAGCCAGTGTGACTATATGGCTACAAGCCAGGTAAAGGAACATGGTGTGAATGCTCTAAGAATGCCTCTAGCAATTTAATAGAATTTTATTGTAAATCTTACCAAAAAAAAGTTTATAAACAAAATTTTAAGTAAAGTATATCTAGCAATCTGATTGTCTCACATTATAGTTGATGAAACAGATGTCCAGCCCCAGCAGAAGACATTAGAAACTGATACTTTCACCTTTAGTTTGCAGTGCACTTGTATA
>NW_010333660.1:7805-13896 GCF_000700745.2 Antrostomus carolinensis
GAAATGAACAAACGGGATTTTATCTCAAACTTAGTGGAAAGCATACACAAAACTGAGTATTTTAAAAAGGATTCTTACTTCTTGATTAAAATCAGCTCATCATCACAGATTCTCTCTTGAATCACCTCTTCAGCTTGTCCCAGCATTAATGCCTCAAAACTCTCCTCACCTTCAAGGTTTGCAAGGGTTGAACATATGGTTGCTTTTAACAAACAAACAAAAAAGTGAAATTAGCACTTAATTCCAGTGCATCCTTTGCTGACTTTCCAGAACAGGCATACAGAGAGAAAAAACATCAATTGACAACGGAAATAATAGCAGCATAAGCAGATTTTTCTTAAATTCTACAGCACCTCTAATTCTCAGGTGGCAATTCAATATTCCACACTTTATAATCAATACTGCTCTTTTTGCTCAACTTTTACAGCACTTACCTTTTCACAACTATTACAAGTTCCTGTGCTTTACCATAATGAACATGCTTTCTTGCAAATTTAAGAATTGACAGATAAAATCTGTGTAGGGCCAGAATTTTTTTAAGTATGTATTTAAAGATTTAGGAATTCTTTATTTGCCTTGAACTGTCTAAACGAGGTATTTACCTCTCCAAAGTGAGGCTTATGAATGTGTTCTTAATAGACTTCTAAATAAATACAGATTCTGGCTCACATTTCCACAAAAACACAATCTTGCCAGTGCAAGGCAGCATTTTTTTTCCCCTCTGTAAACCTTCATCAGTCAGCTCTTACAGTACTCATCTACTTTGACACAATGGTCACTTAGAAGCAACAGTAAACTTAAAACCTAGGAGTGGTTCAGCTCTACCTGTCCTCTTCTTGCATGTAAAAAACTCATGTTAAAAAGAAGGTATTTTTACATACACATACCTCCAGATGCCTTGGCAATACGCTTAAGGTCCTTTTTTACAACTCTTCGTACTGCCATAGCACCAGCATCAACGAAGTATTTCAGACACATATCATCAATACCTCCAGTGGTGAGAATAACATTGGCACCAGTGGCCAAAATCTTCTGGATCCTTTCTTTGGTAATATCTGATTCTCTGCAAGGATAAAGGCAAAGTTAGAAAAATGTACTTACAAGTCTGTAGTCACATTCTGTCAAACCACTTCCTGAGCTCTTAATCCAGAGCTCTGCAAGGAGAAGAAACCGTTGCACAAACATACTTGGATTTCCCAAAAACTGACTTAATGCTAGTTCTGCCTCCATGAGTGCAGACTTTTACCATTAATATTTGGTATTGTTGGGAAATGTTAACATTTAAAACATTTTTACCTCTTGCACTTAGTCAAAATTACACCAAGCCACCTCAACTGAAGAGACCAAAGTAAGCCAATGAAACCCCACTGTCTCGGTTACTCAAGCTTCCACACACCTCTGCCTTATCTGGTCCAGCTTCTCAGGGTCTGAGATAACGATCTGAACACCAAGCTTCATTTTTGCTTTCTGCAGGCTGAAGTCAAGGCATGCAATCTTCGCATTAACTATTCTCTTGGTCATACCTGATGAGAGAGAACAAGAAAAAGGATCTTGTCAAATAGAGTTAACAGAACATCAAGTTAGTATTAAAGATTAAAACTAACACTACTTTCACATTTCGGGTTGCTGTTCAGTTTGCTTCTCTGCCTCCAGTTCTGCCCTAGAACAGAAAAATGCTAACAAAGACTTTAAAAGATTTTTTTTTAAATCTCTTCTATAACCCCTGTTGTTACAGACCCTATCCTCAAAACATGAATGACCATGAAAAGCTGACCCACTGGTCTTGCATCCTTTAGTTCACTAATCACAACACAGGTCGCTAAATCTAACAGCTCCCTACAACCCCGGTGCTGGCTCCTCACAAGGGAGGTGCTTATGTTCCAGAAGATCACGGGGCTGATATTGAAATAGGGAAACTACAGTAGCTTACCAACACTTCATGGATCACTACTAGCTGGCAGACCCTAGCCTAGAAACACTGGTGAAGTAGGGGTTGAGGTTTTTTTGCATTCTTGTTTAATTGTTCTGGAATTGAAAAGCCCCATGATTTGTAACTAAAGCAGTCAGAAAGAAGATCCATGCAGAAAGACTAAGAAGACCAAGTTCACACAAAAGCTTTAAGAAACACAGCATGTTCTTACCCTGCGAGCCCACCACGCAGTTCAGGGCGTAACCGTTCACAAGTATGCTCTCCTTCTGGCTGCGGCCATGTGCCTTCAGAACATTAACCGAGTTGATTGGATACCGAGCCTGACCCTTCTGGTCTGTGTATTTAACTGCCAGCGCGGCATCCACCACCATATTGGCAAAGAAATCACCATCACTACAGTGCTGTTAAGGTTACAACCAAAGAAGAAAACAAGTATTATGCTTAAGAAAAAAAGAAGTCACTAACAGTGCCCAGCTAAGAGTCAAAAACTGTTTCCGAAAAACAACTCGAGAGGTATGGAAGTGCTAGCTTTCCTTACCATTCCCTCAAAGGAAGGAGTAATTCTCAAAGCTGACACACTGGTATGAAAATTAGGACAGGCTAGTGCAATGCCTGCATTCGACACACCTCTTGTTCCTTAACAAAAATACCTACCCTGTAGTCAGCCTGCGTTCCCTTATCAGCACAAAGGCTAAGCATGCAGCTTTTCCTATGGCTGCAAAGTAAAATGCAACCTGCTTTCCTCTGGTTTAACTCCCCAAGTTTTCCACACCCCTGTTACAGAAACAGCAGCTTGAATACTATACCCCATCCATATGAACTGCTGCAAAGGAAACTTGCTACTCAAGCCCTCCAACCAAGCACTCTCACTTAAATAACCCAATGAAGTTAAAGGATACATTCCTATAATTTTAGATGACATTGATGTTTTAGCAGCATTAATTAGGCACTCCCTGCCCAATTCATCTGTGTTAATAATAAGATTTTCATTGATGTAGCGAACTGCTTCCCTGCAGAACAAAGAGAAATAGTGTTAAAGAATTCCACCCACACAAAGACAAAAATCTGACAACTTTTCAGAACTTTAAAATGTTATTTTAAAGAGTGCAGGTGTGAAATAAATTAATCTTCTAGAACAGTAAAGTGACATTTTTATGTGAGACTATAGGAATTAAAAATAATTAAGAAAAAAAAGGCCAAGCCAACAAAAAAAGCCCAAAATACAGCCCCCAAAACACCATATCCACTTTGCACCAAAGTCTGTCTTAATGCAGACACAAACACCGAAATAAACAAAAAGCATGCAGTTATTGTACCTTAAAAAATGCAACTTCAACTGTATTAGTTTCTTACTTGCAAGCAAGTCGGTATCCACCAATAATGGAGGTAGGATGAATTTTCTGTTTCACTAGCTCATCTGCATTTTTTAGAAGTTCTGCAGCAATAATTACCTGTTCGAAATACAAACAGTAAATACACATATTCCATACAAGCAAAATAACTACCTGTTGCCACTAAGTGGAAAGCAGAACCACAAATAGCTGTCCCATGTCCACTGAGTGGAAACAAGTACTTACAACCTGGAATTGTAAAAGCCACCTGATTTGCCCCTCTCCCCAAATTTTCAAGTCTAAGGCAAGTTTTCAACATGAGACATCCTTATCAGTCCTAACATTTTTATTTCTCATGGTTGTTAAAAATGAAGAAATTTAATTCAGAATCTATCCTCAACTTTCAAGACAGGAAAAAATAAATAATGAAACCATAGTGAGCAAAATCCATTCCAAAGCACCAGCTGCATATGGACACTAGCACCTCTAAAAAATACCACAGGTCTAATTGCTTTATTCTGTAGCCTACTTTAAAAAACTGTTTATATTCAGTCAACCTTTTTTCATTCTGTATAGCTGAGCCACACTCCATCAGGATTCATAACAGATAAATCAAAAGCTGCACGGTGACAATGAAACACTGACTTTTGGTGCGTCTGCCTGTAAAACTTGCTACATACCACTGAGGTTGTCCCATCACCAACTTCTTTGTCTTGCAGGTCTGCCAGCTCACAAAGAACTTTTGCAGCAGGGTGTTCCACTTCCAGCAGTTTCAGAATGGTTGCACCATCGTTAGTAATAGTCACATCCTAATTTGCACAAATCAAATGTTAATACGAGCTGTATTTCCTATTATGTTTTTACTGGTTGGTTCATGTTTATGCAAATTAACTATCTTTTGCATATGCCCATAAAATAACTATTTATACCAATTATTTACTGCCTCTTTTTAAGTAAGTGTCTAACAACAGAATTGTTACCAATGCAGAATCTGCACTTTTTTATCAGAAAAGTTTTTATGTTACAGAAATTCATCAAATGTTTTGCACACATCAGATTAGCAGCAGTGCAATAACTTCCCTCTAAAACAGTGTCTTATTACAGCACCCTGTAAAATGGCAAACTTCCTTCATTTGCTTGAAATATTTTAAAATATGAAACACTGCTTTAAAATTGTTATGGGATTATTTGAATTCTTTTTTGTTATTTCTCCTGATGTACAGACCAGGATATACAAGTCAACACCATCACAAGGCTTAACTTTAATGGTCATACTAATTCCTGTAAATTTGACGAATGTTTTTAAGTGGTGACAAGAACTTATGTGTAGAAAGGAGACAACTGTGCTACATAAAATACAGTACCAGATTAAACTAAAATAATACAGCATACATTACTAGATGCTCAATTTTACCACATTTCTCCTCCTACCCCCTCCCAAAACCATGGAAAAAAAAAAAAAGGTATGGGCACATTAGACCTGTGAAGCACACTAAGGGGAAGAACTTCTACACAGGAATACACAAGTCCTCCTGACTCTTAAAGAAAGCTTACTTACCCCAATATCATCCACCAACATCTTATCCAGACCAACTGGCCCGAGAGAACTCTTCACAATGTTGGCAATAGCAGATGCAGCAGTAACTGAGTATATGAAAGAAAAAAGTTTTATTTTTAAAACTTCAGGGTGATTCAGGTTTACAAGAAAATGTGCCAAGAACCTGCAATTCAAAAATCCGAGACAAACTGATATAGCTAAGCTAGTAATGGCTTACTGCTACCCAAAAATACAACCTGTGCTGAACCTCACTCTCCCCTCCAAGCTGGTTCAGCTAACTAACCTGGCAAAACTAACCCATCAGAAAAACAGTAATTTTCTGCTGGCTTATTAAGATGGAGGACACTACTAAGGTCAGAAGAGCAGTGGTGGTAGCTTAGCAGAGGTTGGCAGTGCTGTTTCTTTTGGCAGCAGCAAGTCATACCACGAAACTTCACTTTTATTTACTTCTTCAGTTCTAGGCAGATACAGAAAAATGGTATCTCCATATATCAATTAGTAAAACATCTTTTTGCCCTGCTTAGGTCTGTGACTGAAACAAAACACTTATTCTGTAACTAAGTCAAGAAAGGCAAAAGTGACTAAAGTAACATGAGACCTCTAATGTAATGGCTTGTTTACAGGATGTTCTGCCAACTTCATATAGGAAAAAGATACAATCAACCTTTTCCTTCAGACCGTGGCAAGTGTTTCTCTATCCCACAAGCATAGCCACTTAATCTAGAAATTGAAAAAGTGGTAGTATAATGGGAACAGAAACAATTCAGACCTTCACTTTCAACTTCAAAAAATATAACGATTTTGTTTGTTTGTTTTAAAGCAGTAATGGCAGCTTTCTTAAGGAAATAACCATTGTATCACCAAAATTGCCATTATCAAGAATCTCAGTCACAGATTAAGGTAATTATCATTCTAACTGTTCTGCTTAAAGTATCATAAGAACTGCATGACTCTCACGACGATCATAAAGAAGCAGGTCTTCAGCTTCTTCCTTTGTCTTTTATCTACTCAGAAATTAAGAACAGCCTCGGAATTTGCAGCATTTTCCCAAGACGTGTGATAAAATCCTGAGAAACGTGGAACGTTTTGGAGAACTACAGTTAAAGACACTCATCTTGAGGGCGGTCCCCACTCCCAGAAGCAGGTTACATCTCTGTGCTGGGGGCCAGCAAGCTTCCCCAGCCGTCCCTTCCCCACTAAGGCCTCATGGCCAGCCTGCAGGCCTTGCCGGCTCACAGCCTACGAGCTCGGGGTGGCACCGAGCCCAGCCCC
>NW_010333661.1:0-7828 GCF_000700745.2 Antrostomus carolinensis
CTTTGGTGGGCATCTGGCCTCTAGCCAGGCTTAACCCACCACACCACAATTAATGAACTCTAAGTACTGTGGCAAAATCAAGACTCCTTTTTAGGTGTATCTGTGGCAAATATTACCTCCTGGAGGACATGCATTCAAGCTTCTGGAAAGAGACCCCTCTCTCTCTCTCTCTCTATTTTTTTTTTCCCCTCCCCTAAGCAATATAAGCAGCTAGAAACACTTTTCAGATACTCTTGGTATGTGAATTTTTGCTGCTGAAATACCATGAGCCAAAATTCCCTCTGCCTGGAATGGGTGATACACGGTTTGTTCCACGTCATTGAAAGCTGTGGTGCTCCAGAACCCAGGAAATAAGATTGAGGCAGCATTATAGCCTCTTGAGATCTTCCTAAGTGATAAATATTAATAGAGGTATCTGATTTTGTGCCTTGTCACCTTACAGAAAAACCCAGAATCTTCTAGTAGATATAACAAGAAATTGCTTGCTCTTGACTTTTGGGTCTGGCTAACAATTGCATTTGGCATTACACAGTTGCCCAATTCATTAAGAAATTGACTGGAATATGAAACACTACATAATATAGTATTAAATAAGAGCTTGCATTTGCTAGCCTGCCCTTCTCTTCATTCAGAAAAGAAAAAAAGTGAGCATTGAGTCATCACATTTGGTCAACAAAAAAAGGTACTGTATGACCGTTTTTGTAGAACTACTGAAAAAGCAGGCATATAGGCTTTTGCAATTCTGTGTTCATAGTCTGTGGTCTAATTTATGTGATTGAAGAAAAAAATCCTGCTGCTTTATAGAGTACTGATATACTTTTAGACATACTGATTGACAAGTCATAAGTAGTGCTCCCAGCAACATTTTAGTTCTGTGGATTTACCACTCATTATCACTTATGCTATCTGGTAAAGATTTAAAACTGGTACATTTTTAGGACCTGAAATAAGAAAAAATGTGACTAAAATAATTACCTCTAAAATGTGTATTACTAGCATTATCAAATCCTTATTTTAGCAGAAGTATGTATTGGTGTTTTAAAACTGAGTAACAGTTGACATAAAGTTTCAGTGGAAATATTTCTGCACTGATTTTTGAAACTGTGTTTGATCTTAATGGCTCTGTAACTAGGAAGAACAGCACCCTTAGGTGGCTAGGCATTAGAGTATATAAGACCTAAACTCGGATCCCTGCTTTGCTATGTGTTTTCAGATGTGGTGTCAGGGAAAATTGCTTGACTTGTATGGGTGTCAGTTCCTCACCAGTTAACAAAGAGGGTGTTTGTCTTCAAAAGATGCTAGCATAACTGTGCTCAGGACCATAACAATGTATATTCCATGCTGCTGATTCCTATTTGGAAGTCCAAAAGAAAAAACAAATTAATTTACTGTTGAGTGAATGATTGCTAAAGAAAATAGCCTGCAGAAATGCTTATTTTAAGCGGTTGTAGCTTTGTTCAGCAGAGGCTTCGGAAACCTTGGATGTGTATGAACAAGTCATATGGATGCAAATAAATAAATTGCCCTTCTGCACTGTAGTCTGAAAAAACCTAGAAAACCTGAGCTAGAGTGTGTGCACATCTGACTGCAATTCAGTTCATGGTTTAGAAGGAAATACGTGTTATTCAGGTGAGAAATAAGCTCCCAAGTATCAATTTTATTTTTTCGTCCCTGGATCAAGGGAGCTCTTTCAAGGTAATCTGATTTCAGCATTAGCTGTGGATTCTGCTGGCGGCCTCTGGAAAGCTGTGCTCTCTGTGCCAGGCAGTCATTGTGTTAATCATCCATTTTTAAATAACCGCATTTGAAGTTAAGTTGAGAATTGCTTTTCAGATCTTTAATTTGCTTTGGAAAAGTGAAATAATTCCCACAAGGGTCATGCTAATCAATATTCCAAAGGCAAGTAACCTTTGCTAATATTTGAACATGGGATACTCTATATTCTTCTGCTTAATTCTGTGGGAAAAATACACCAATTCCATCTGTAATTTGGCAGGTTAATAACTTTTCTGACTGCCAGGCATAGGGATTTTTAGTCAACAGGAGGTTCATCAAGTGGAGAATTGCATTGTATTATCTTCCTTTTATTGTTGTTGTTTTTATTTTAAATCTTCTTGCTAATATAAATGATGACAAATGGCAGAGCTGTAAATTTGAAAGTCTCTAAAAGGCGTTTTTATCAAAGCCTTTATGCTGAAATGCTTACTTGGAAAGATTTTAAACCTCAGGAGCTGGGGGAGGGGTTTTAATTATTATGCATCCTGACACAATGTATTATGCATCATGGTTGTTTTTCTGCTTTTTAAACACTTGTTATGGATGATGAAACTAATATAAATGGACAAACAGGGAGAGCTTCTGCAAAACCTTCCTATGATGTCATATTCTGTTTCTAAGGAATTTCAGCGCTGAAATGAGAGGGTAAGCGAACTTAAAAAGGTGTTTGGAAGCACAGTAAAAATTAGCTGCAGGTAGTCACCAAGGGAAAGTCAGAAAGTCACGTTTTTTTTTTTCCTCCTCCCCTTCCCTCCCCCGCCCCAAGGTTCCTGCCTGGTAAACTGGATAACAACTCGTGTTAAAAACTAAGAATGATAGAACGTGGGTGTTGCTGTCTTAAACCTGGGAGTAATTGACCCTGCTTCCTTTAAAACCACCTGAAAATTACTACTGATGCTCAGAATTTGCTTTCTTTACCTTGTTTTTCCCACCCAGGTGTGCACATTACTGAAAAATAAATGGGTAGTGGGTTTGATTATAGAGCTGATGAGATACAATAGATCCGGTGCTAGAGCGGCTTTTTCCCTTTCCCTGCCAAGTAAATGTTTGCTCTTCCCTTGAAACCAACTTGATATTTAGGTTTTGTGCAGGTAGAAGAGGAATGAAGGAGAGAATTGTGCATTCATTTCTTTAATAAAGTCTATTTTTTTAATAGTCATAGAGATTGCCTAGGCTGCATCCTGTAAAAATTAAGGGATAGAGAAAAAGGCTGAATAGATATTTAAGGAGTCACAGCAGACAGTGGATTTGAGAGAGGGAGAGAGAAAAAAAATTACTGTGCTTCCCCAGAAGGCAAGTAGAATACAATATTTCATATTTGAGGGTTGGGGAAATGAAATTTCAGTGTCATTGTGGACGTTAAAGATGATACCACTCGGTGACCTACAGACAATTGGCAACTGCATTTGTTTCCCGAGATGCTTATCAGGAAAGTCTCAAATCAGTGTTCCCCCCACTTCCCATATGACCAGAATTAATTGACTGGTAGTTGCACCCTGCTTTTTTTTTTGTTGTTGTTAAGGGAACCCCCCTGCTGCTCTGATCCCTTCTCCCTCTATGCATGCTGTTTTAAAGGCTGCTTTGGTGTAATGTAGGCTGCTGCTAAGGAATGCATTATGTTAGCAGGAGGATAGTATCATCTTCGCTGACCAAGTCGGAGCTGTGAAGCTGAGTGCCTGTATCTGAGGAAGGGCTGCAGCTCAGCCTGGGGCAGTGGTGCTTCACACTCTGCAGCTGGGAACAGAAATCTACCTCCAGGCTGAAACTGGTGGGTACAATGTTGGGGCTTTGCCATGAGGTAGAAAAGTGAATTTGGGTTGTTCTTTTTTCTGTATTCACTATTCCCAGGCTTTTCTTCCAACTTTGTGGTTACAGAATGACAATTATGTCTCCTCTCCCCTTCCCCATACTGGCCAAATTTAATGAGACAGTAATAGCAACTTCACTGCTATGCTTTCGTGTTGTTGCTCTGCAGTAAATTTGAACATAAAATCCTATTGTTTGTCTTCTCCCAGGAACCATGGCTGACCTTCTGTAAAGACGTAGAAAGAAATGTTCATGCCATCCCTTCTCTTTTCTGCCAGGGTTGCAAGTGGAAGCCCGTACTCAACAGCACAAGTTTGCACCTGGTCTCACCTATGCTGGGCTAGCAAAAAAGTCAACTCTAAGATCCTATTTTCAGTTGCTTATAGACCTCATGTCCTTTTCTTCCTCTCATGTATTTTCAATTAGGAAGAGCTCTATTTTGTATCTAGGAAGTTTAGAAGAGCCTTTGTCCTGTCAACTTACGTATTGAACTCTTGGCAACTTCCACCTCACTACTGGGTCGTGAATGCTTTCTTTCCATCTCCATTTCTTTTGTCAAATACAAGCTTTGAAGCCTTGTAGAAGAAGAATAACTTCTCTACATCCTTCATATAGGAACTGTCCTTGGTTGTCCTATTCAAGTTCCCCACCATGTCCTACAGGTACTGCCACTTGGTCTGTCCTTACCTTCTTTGTGCTGAAATGCCCTCAGTTTCACAGAAGATCTTTGTTTAAACCTGTGATTGTTCTACAGTCTTCTAACTGGAATGCCTGTGTACCCAGGGAGAAGATAATGAAACAGAAGTAGAGAATAAGGAGTAAGCAACAGGATGTAGAAATATGGCGTTGTTTTGTTCAACTCTACTGCTCTTCCTGTTCTCACTCCATCCTGCCATCTGTCAGTGTTATGCCACTGTTTCTTAGAGATATCTCCAAAAAGAGAGCAAGTTCATGGAGGAAATAAATCAGAAACATGATTTTAACTGTTCTGTTGCTTGTGGTCCCTCTTGCAGAGTTTCCTTGCTTTTCAAAACCAGTGTGCTGCCAGAAGACACAGCTAGTAGTTCAGATTTTTTCCGAAATTGTCCTGTGTCCTGGGATGGGCTGTCATTTCTGCTGTAGTGAACAGTCTCCTTGATCAGGTTGGAGAGGAGAGGTGTGCTGGGTTTAGCGAAGATGGATGTGACTTAGCCTGGCCTGGTGGACATACCCAAGTAACCTTCCTCTTCTGTGGAAGACCAGAAGCACAAGAGCAGGAGGAAAGAAACCCTGTTTTCCAAGAGTGCCATAGGATATTTTGTGAGGTCCAAGAAGAGAACAAAAAAATAGTATTGCTTGTCAGAGACCACACAGAATCTACTCTGCTCTTCCCCACTGCAGGAACTTGTCCTGTATTCCTGTGGGTCAGAGGAGGGATCCTGTGGCCATTGAACTCTGCTAATGAAGGAGAGAGAAATTTCTTGGGGTGAAGAAAACACCACAGAGCTGTTACATAAGAAGGGAATGCCAACGGTATGGCTGCAAAATCCAGCCAGCTTCAGTTCTTTATGCCTAACTTGGGGAAGCATCAGTTGCCCTGCCCCAATCTCGCTCCCCCTCTGTTCTTGAGTACAGAGGTAGAAGCAATTGAATGGTAGTAGCCTGACCTAAGGAAAGCCAGAAACATGCGCTGCCCATGTTTTCGTCTTCCTTCTAGGAGCTGCTGAGAAGATTTATTCTCCTTACTCCTCCTTTTCCCATCTTCTTATTCTTGTTGTTTTTGTTTTTGTTTTTGTCATTGTCCCCCACCTTCTAGTAAAAAAAAGAGCGCATTTAAATGCAGCGATGTTTCATCTTGAGCTCTGAGTAGCCAGGTTTTCTGACATATCTGTCCACTCAGCTCAAAAGCTGTCTTTGAATGCAAATACAGCAATATTCATAAAATGGGAAGTTTCTGGATAATACTGTAATCTAAAATGCCCACTGTCACAGGGATGGATTCTCTTCCACCCTTCCTTCTAACAGGATGGTGTTTGTTACATTTTAGCAACTTCCATACAGGGTTGCTCAGGTCTGACATACTCTCTTAGGTTTCTGAGTGTCCCCTGTACAAAACTTAAAACATTATTGTCTCCAGGCTACCAGGTGAACCAAAGGAAATGTCCATACTACAGAAGAACTCTTGCTAGTATACAGGTAGATTGTTGTCACTGTCCCCCTGCTGTTTAGATGTATTTTGTAGACTGTAAGGAGATTTGAGAAAAAAGTACAGGGAGAATGCATTGCTGTGCTGCTTACTCCAATTTCAGCATGTTCAGCACGTGTGCCTTGTTAGTTTGATTTTGGTTCTATTGATCTCATGGATTCCTTTCAATCAGTTTCTGTAGGAGCTGGTGGAAGCTGATGGTAGTAAACGGTTTTACAAAGAGATGTAATGTTTTTGTTTGTCCTTATAAATATTTTATGGCATCATGGCTCTGTGAAAGTGCTGTAGTTTTGTATAGTACATCTAAATAAGAATAAGCCTACCCAAGATATTTCTTTCTCTGTGCATCAAAAGAGAAAAGCAGAGAGTTAAAATGCATCATGACATACGGCATGTTTCTAGTGCTGGGTGACCTGTATTGTTACAAGATTTAGTAGAAATATATGGTAGAAAAAAAATCCATTCCATAATGTTTAGACTGAATACTAACATGGAATGTAAAGCTATTACTTGTGTGTGATATTCAGGTTGGCAATGGAGAGAGCTGCGAGCAGTAGCCAAAGATTAAATTACATACCAAGAATCAGATTCTTTTTTTTTTTTTTTTTTTTTTTTTTTTTTAATCCTTACAACTTTCTCAGCTTGGTGAACTAACCTTTGCATTATAAAAACTGAGTAAGATTTCTTGTGTTTTTTCTATAGATTTCTCACTTTTTTTTTCTGTTTTCCTGGGGCTTTTTTGTTTGTTGTTAGTTTTTCGTTTTTTTGTTGATTTTTTTTTTTTTTTTTTACACAGCTAGAGAAAAATTAAGTTCCAGTGAATTCTTGTTCCTTGATTACTTTATGACAAATGACTTTGTTTCAGAATCTGAAACAAATCTGTACTGAGCACAACATGGGAGCATGTGACTAGAAGCGAAGACAGAAGAAAGGCTTTATTCAATTCTTTTTGATTAAACAAAAAAGTTCACAGAACTTGCCTTAAAAAAAAAAAAAAGAGAAAGAAAGGAAACTCATTTGGAGAATTTTTGGCACTTTGTCTTTTGGTTTAATTAGAAACTTTTTCTTTGTGTGCAAAATAAAGGCTTCAGTTGTTATTAATTCCTGACTGAGAACTATCTCCCTCCATTTTAAGAATACTTCCTAAAAGTTTTAGTCAGATAAAAATGGCATTCTAAGCATAAACATTAAATAGGTTTTTACATAATTAAGAAATAAGCAGCAGGCCATGACTTTGAATGTTTGCAGCACAGAATGTGGATTCTGCCATTGCTGAGATTCTATTAAAGTTGACAATGAGAGAATTCATGGTTGACTGGTGGTCTGTCAAGTCTGAAGCTGGTGCCGTTTATTGAGGTTTCTAAACTCTTTACAGAAGCTAGATCTTCCTTTTCACAGAAAAATTGTTTGATACTAAGACTTATCCCCTTTCTGACTTATCACCTGTGCAGTTAATGTGTACGTGGGTCACGTGGATCATTAATTCAGTTGCAACAGTTTATGAGCACAGTAGCCTCTGATACATCTTAACATAGCTCCGTAGTTTACTTAATTGAAAAGGAGAAGACTTTGGGAGATTGAAAATGCGTTCCTTTGCCAAATATATCTGATCATGTCCAGCTTGCCAAATTAAGCAAAACATTTTTAACCTGAGGAAACAAAGGGGGGAAAAGCTGGTTTTCAGAGTATAAAATATCTCAATGCATAACCTATGCAGACAAATATTGTGACAAAGTAGAAGAGAAATTGGTATTTTCAAATAGATTTCTCAATCTATTTCTTGCTGGAGTGTTTTCTCTACAAAAAAAGGGCTAATCCTTATTTTTTATTTACTTGCATGGAAGTCTTGAGGTGCTTTGCGCTGTATGGAAGAGCTGGAAAATTTTATCAATTACTGATGAATTTTGCTTGCTTGTCAGCTGTTATAAACAATTATAATTGAGCTGACACTTATTATACTTAAAGTTTTAGTTTCAGAACATGTAAATAAAAGTAGATTTTATTCTTTAAAATAGTGTTCTCATTAGTTCTGTTCTTTATCAAAAGAACTATTTTTCTTTG
>NW_010333661.1:7864-10184 GCF_000700745.2 Antrostomus carolinensis
TCCCTAGAGAGAAAAAAAGCCTTGAAGACAAAGTTTTGGACACTCACATGGAATTTTAGATTACTGAATGAGCTAAAAAGCAAACAAGATTAAAACTTTGTCTATGTATCGGCAGAAATGGGCAAAAGTAGTCTTTAGAATTAGAAACGCTACATCATGAGTTTGAAGTTGTGATGCTTCCCGGTGTCTAGAAGGCAAGAGGTCATAGTTCACCAGCCTTAATGGATCCACAGAGTACCTTTTTTGGGTTCTTAAGTCTGTCCTTCTCTGCAACTACAGCTATATGATTCTGTCATCAATTTTGACCTACAAACCCAATGTAACTTGTACTCACATACTTGTCACCTAAGCAGCAAATGTAGATCTGACCTGCTTACCAGTTCTGGGAAGTGGGAATCATACAAGCAGTTGCTCTGGTGCCTACCAGGCAGCTGACTGGTCTGATTGGGGTTACCAGGTTAGTCAGTGACAATCCAGGCTCAGCACAGGCATCTTGTTGCTGGCCTGAGATGCAAACCACAGTGGGACTGCTTCCAGCTAGATAGGACATGGCAGCTGTGGCTACCATAAAAAAAAACTCTGTGTGGTTGCCTACAGGCAACGTCTTCCAAATTTTCATCTGCCTGGTATTAAGACAGACACATCTAAATAATTCTGTGCCTTTTTAAAATATGCTTGTATTTTAATGTGAATGTTTTTGAAAATAGGTGCTGTGTCTGGTGGTATGTTCCTCCGTGTGACGCTCGTTTCTGATGAGTATTTTGATAGACTTGTAAAAAATGATTGGAAATATTTATATCCTTTAAACAAGACACTTTTTTCTAAATTACTGATTTGTTATACTTTAAAAAAAAAAAAAACAAACAAAACAAAAAAACCAAAACCAGCAAAATATGCTTCAGTTTGCACCAGTAAAAATACTTTGCAGCTTCCCAGTCTCACAATGTGGCAAAAAGGTCTATGTGGATGACTGCAGAGAGAAGAGGAAGATGGGATAAAACTAAACCATACTTTTGATTCACTAATCCAAATAATATATGTTCTGTAATTATGTTGCCTGGAGCTCCTGTTAATGTTGATGAGCCAAATATATTTATCAGTGGAAAAGTAGATTCTGTTTTATACATCTAAATAGTTTAATGTTTTTAAATGTACAATGCATAATTTGTAGAAGCAATATAATGTCAAAATGAAAGGGCAGATGAGGGATGTATGATTTTTCTGGAGCCTGGAATACCCTACCCATTACTTCTTTCTAAGACTGATTCTAGGTAAGTTGAAATTATTACTGTGTGATGGAAACTCATTGCTCTCCATCCTTACTTGTGGTCTTCATCCAGCCTGTAGGTTTGTGTGCCTTTGTGGGGGCATCCTAAACAGTGGGACAAGTGGGAAATTGCCCTCGGTGATAAAAATACCTCTTTTCACCAAGTAATCTGGCTCATGACCAGATTGGGCGTTTGAGGAAGCCAAAGATATCACTTATATGAATGCATCTTAGGTACTTGCAAATATATAATCTCTGCAAAGGAAATTTAACTGATTTGCTTTAAATGTTGTTGTTGGGCTTTAAAACAATGGAGATTTGAGCTCTTAAGTGGAAGTAAGGAAAAGGACTGATTGGAGTGCTGTGATATTTAGAATATTTTGGCAGGGGGAGAATCTGAAGAGATACTGACTTTTGTTGGGCAGGGGATTCATTCCTGTCTTCCCCTGACACTTTACTGTCCCCTATAACAGTAAATCTATTATTTAAAAAATAAAAAAAATAAAAATCTGAAGACTTAAAAGCTGCCAGTTGTGGTCCCATCTGTATCTATTTGGATTGCAAGTCAACTGTATGATCTAATTAAAACAAACAAACAAGCAAAAAAGGCTTTTTCCTCTAAACTTTCTTAGTGAAGGTGTCCAGACAGGAGGGAGCAGTCTCATCCTTTCTACAGGAACTTTCATTTCTTAATAACACTGGGCTGTGTTCTGCAGATTTTGTTCCATAAACAAAATAGCTAATAGTGCTGTTAAGCCATTATCTTCTGACAAAAAGGCTGTTGACTTCCACCCCTACCCCTGCTCCCCTTTACCCAAGGAAAGTTCTCTTGTTTTTTTGACTGGAAGATTTGTCTGTATAAGAGTCTGAGGCCAATATATTCAGATATAGCAACCCAATTCCGGAACATAATCTTCAAGAATTTTAAAAGTCATCTCTCTAGATTAAATACTTAACTCTGTTTTGCAAGATTTAAATTTTTCTTTCTGGTGTGGTTTACACTGTTCTGTTAATTAGTGCTATTACCTGCTTCATCGTTCCTCAAAATTCAGC
>NW_010333661.1:10208-41724 GCF_000700745.2 Antrostomus carolinensis
GGCATTAGCGTTGGACACTCCTTTGTCTTGCCACAGTTGTTAGTGCATGTTTTACTTTAGTGCTTTCTGAGTTTCAAAGGTGTGTCCACCTACTTGGACACTGAAATGTTTTGTACAGGGGATCTCCAAATGTTTGTGACTGTTCAGTTGCATGATGTTATTTTAGTCTATTTCTTCTTGAAAGGGTCTTTTGAAAGCTGGGAGGTGTAATGTGGTATAAATTGAAGTCAGGTACTAATATCACAAGGCAGTTTCTTCTTTTTCTTTTTCCATCCTGCCCTCCATCCTTCCCTTTTTTAAAATGCAGGCCAAACCGGATCACCCTGAGTTGTCCACTTGTAACCGTCAGGATTACGCATATCACATACAAGTTGACATAAAACCTTAATCCACTATTTAGGGCTACTTGTCAGTGAGTCTCTGTGAGAGAGGGAAACACATGTCTTCTGACCCAAGATGGAGTGCTCTTCAATGTTTCAGGATGGCTCCTGCAGCTGCTGGTAGAACGTGGGATTCAGAATCAAACTCTAAATCTGTGACAACAAAAATACCTGCAAATGATAGGAAAGCACTTGAAATCCCTCCAGCACTGTACACCATCACCAGGCAGACTGCCAAAACCATGGCTTTTTAACTAAACAAACAAACAAAAGAAACCCTTAGGCCATCCAACAAGAAAGTTTGTGGTTCTAACAAAAAAAACCCAAAAAATGTTTGTGGAAAGGTAGGGTTTGTGTAACCAACCGAATTAAAACATTGTAGTACCTAAGGGCATGGGAATCCCTATGGGTTGTCTGCTTCCAGCCTTATTTACATGAGGATCTGTAAAACTATTCTTGACCTACATAAAGCATCAACCATAATAAGCCTTTATTTATGAGGAAGATTCAACAGGAGATTGTCTGCTTGGAAAACATTTGCAATATGTTGAGGGAAACATCAAACAAGATTACATCAAAAGGTGAAATTCTTCCCTAAGGGGAGAAAGAACTGTACAATGCTATACAACTTTCACATTAGAAATAAGCAGTGCAATACAGCAGCTTTGCATAGGAGGACTGAAAATCATATTAACTTTTTTAGAAGAATTGAATTGTCCTTGCATGTCACGTATGGCAATAAGGTGCGTTGCTCACCCTGGGTTCAGATTTAGTTGTGTCCTGCAGAATTGTACCCCTTGTGTTTCCATGGTTTCTAAAAATTTTAAGCTAGTTGTGCCAGTGAAACATACATTATTCAGGAAAGATGGGCCCCTAAATATGAAGTAATCTGTTTTCATTGTCCTTCATTTTATATTTGGTTTGACTGATGACCTTTAGCATTCCGACAATCAACTGATTCACTCTACTCATAGGTTTTGTTTGGAAGCTATATTGAAAAGGTGATGATGGTAGGTGCATAGCTGACCTTTCTCTCTGTCTGTGTTTTGGTGAGGGGTGAGATTTATTATTATTATTATTATTATTATTATTATTATTATTATTATTATTATTATTATTATTATTATTATTATTTTATTTTCTTCTGTGTGAGACAATGGTGCAGTGAGCCTTTGTGGGTGTCAACAGTCAGGGCTTTGAACTCCATGAGGACCAAGGGATCCCTGATGCTGGGGAGCTGTGAGGTCCCATGGAGAGCACCTGCCTAAGCTCTGATGTGCTGGTGAGCTGTGGTGTGGAGTAGGGGAGGCAGCAAGAGAGGAATCTGCAGGAGGCTTGCTGTGAAATGCTTCCTATTAGCTCAGGTCCCGGTACCACAGCTGTCTTGCATGAATGATGTCAGACATGGCAGGGGTGATGTATGGTCTGGGATGTGTGGTCTCATGGAGCTAAAGCAGAAAAGATGTGTGTATGTGTGCAGGTATCTAATGCTTGAATCCAGCAGATGAAAAAGGAACAACTTTCTCATAGCAGGGAGAGTAGTTTGAGAGGATAGCAGGGATGGCATAGGGAATGCTCAGTTTATCCTGGCTGTTTGCTGGGCTTGCACTGCCCAGCAGTCTTTGTGGGTTTGCTGCCAGTTGGGCAAATGAGAAGCTGAGCCTACCGAACCGAGCCCTGGTTTTCACACTTACCATGTAAAGCTCTGTCTTCCAGATCTCAGTGTGCTGTTTGAGACCATGAAAGACACCTTCCGGCTATACTGGGATACTTGCCCGCAGCTTGCCTCAAGCAAGAGGAAAAGCTGGGAATGCATGAGGATGCTACCGCTTTCCACTCTGCTCAGCTGATTTAGGATCAAGAAGCTCAATCCCTCTCTCCCTTTCCTTCCAGTGCCATAACCATCCTTTTGTGCACCACAGTTACGTTTGCTGGCCGGGGGCGTACAGCTGGTATGCCAGCCTAACCCTTCACTGTGTGCTTGCAGCAGAGGACATTGTTCCTTCCATCACACCCCATGCATTAGTTTTGCATTAGTCCTACATGCCTGGTAGGTGTATGTCCGCAGAGTACATGGTTCATCCCCTGGGGCAAAGAGTGAAATAGCAGGTGCCACCCCAGTGAGCACCTGCTGCCCCTTCGTGCTCCTTCTCTCTTTGCTGTAGCCAGAGCTCCTCATGCTGTTTTGTAAAACCTGATATTTCTTGAAATTCGCACTTCTCTAGCTTCTGTGAAACATAGCTAAGTTTGTTACAATTTTTTAAAGGTTTACTTAAAATCCTGATTGCCCACCCCACCACACTCCCAAAATTATGTGGTGCAGATTTTAATACACCTTTCCACTATTCTTCACATTAAAGTCTTACTGGTTTTAAGTGAACTGTAAAATTTAGGCACGGTATTACAAGTGCTAGGAAATCTTAAATTATCTCTGTGTGAAAACTAGGATGTTACTACCTGCTGAGATCTCACCAGTTTTGCAGCATTGGCCACTTCCTTGAAACCTCACATTCTGAGTTTAGGAATTTATACAGGCAAAGTGCAGACTTTGTTACACTGTTAACAGATGCCTTGAGAGAAAACAAGGTTTAACAATTTCTAAACCCTTCTTTAAAAATGATACATTTATGAAAATTTTCCAGTCCTAATTTTTGTTGTTCTTTCTTTTTTTTTTCTTTTTACAATTTATCTTGTTCCATAAGTGCAACACCTTTTATTTGTCTCTTGCAAAACAAAAATTTTTAAGCTGCTTTGGATTTTATTGCACAGCATAAAATACTTTTTAGTATTTCTTTTCCTTGAAAAGGCCCACCTGTGTGTGAAGAACTGTGATTACATATGCCTGTCCACCTTCATTTGAAAAGAGGGATGTTTCTGACCTTTGAGATCAGGGAATAGATCTTAAAAACGTGATCTCTTGTTTTTAAGCTTATAAGTAGTGGGGTTTTTTTTTTTGTTGTTGTTTGTTTGGGTTTTTTGTTTTTGTTTTTTTTCCCCTTAGGATTTTAAAGCTGATCTTTTTAAATGGAAGCAAAAAGCAAAACTGGAAACCTTATAAAATTCTTAATTTTGTTTGTTTGTGGTGTTTTGTTTTTTTTTAAGATGGCCTTCCTGGGATTAAATTCCCAATCCTACAAGTTATTCTCTCAACACCAGTGTGCAAAAACCCCCTTCTTCCTGTTCCCTTCCAGCTAGGACAAGCATGATGGGACAGCAAGTGCTGTACCTAGTGCTCAGGCTGCGCTGAGGGTGGTTTGACACAGGCAGCTGTGAGGAGCAGCTCCCACTGCCGCCCGCCCGGACCTGTCTACCCCACACATGGGTGTTCTGCTGCTTCTTGCCTTGTATGCAGTGTGGGATGGAGCTGCCCCCGTAACACTTTCTTGGGAGAAGAATGGTCTGGAAGACTTTCTTTTTCCTATTTTCCTTCAGGAGTTCCTGCTCCTATGCTTTTTGTAGGCAGTTGCACCTCTTCCTGTATTCTTGCTCCTCAGGTAAAGAGAACAAATTGCTCATCTTCCTCAAAATCAGAAGTGTCCTGAGGAAAAATTTCTCCTCCTTCAGTGGAGAGGAGGAGGAAAGACTTATGTTTAACCAGGCCTGATCCCAACTTTGCCTTCCTCACCTCTACACCTAGAGCAGCTTGTACACGTGCAGCCTGGCACAGAGCTCTGCCTAACGCCTCTCACTGAAAAGGTTCTAGCTGTCGTTTGTAACTTGGGAGGGTTAATGCATTAAAGTCAACCAGGATGTGAATGGGAGTTGTCTGAATCTCTAGAGCAAACTAAAACAAGAGTGACATGAGAAAAGCAGTCATCCGTTGTTGCCTGATGATAGAGAAGGTTTTAAAAATCAAACACTCTAGTACAGCCTGACTGTGCACAGAGAAAAACCTAATTAATAATAAATAAGATGAATAAATAATTTAAATGTATCACTTATTTCTCCTTTATAGTTTAACTCATGAAAAATCATTTCAATTAGAAATTTCAACTCAATCTGAAATACAGAGGGGCATGATGGTTCAAGATGGATGTGAAGTCCTTTATGATTTTCTTTCAAAAATGTGAGGGATTTTTTTTTTTTAACAGTTTGGGTGATAAAATAGAAAAAAGGGGGGAAAAGATTGCTGAGGGAGACAAAACCAAGCAAAGTTTCCTTTGATAGGGTAATAGAATGTATTATTAATTCATAAATTAAAAAGTATGTTGTGTGTGATGTCCAATTTGTCAAAAATGTCTTGGTTCCCTTAGCATTCATGTTATATGCATGAAATAGATGCAGTTTTTCCCATTAATTATAATATCCCATTTCCTCAAGAGCAACAAAAGATGATTCATTCCTCTCCTCTGGCCCTAACTGGCTCCTTGGTATTAATGATGAGGTTTTTTTCCATTCATTTTTGACCTTGTGAAACTATTTATGTTAGACTCAGTCATGATCAATGCAGTGGGAACCAAGCTGACTAAGGGCAAGAACATATAGAACTAGCAGGCTTATGTCCTCTCTACTCAGTGATACCACCTGGTATACCACTTTTAGTACCCAAATGTGCCTGAACCCACTTGGATCTACTGGAATATCTTGTACCTTGAAAAATATGGCTGCTGTCTATAACTATAAAAATAATTAGTGGTGCTGATATTCCTGATGCTGAATTTTATCCCCTTTACTCCTATGTCTTCCTTTTAATAATTTTAAGGGTGCTACAGTTAGGACTATATTTATTTCTCCATAGATCTATGTCTTTATGCCTTTCTGTTTCTTTTCCTCAAGTTTAAAGTGATGTATCTGTATCTGTATTAGTATCTGTATGCTGATGACTCTCTTCTCAAGCACAAAATATGGCCTAATTGCTTCAAATCACTGCTTTTCCTTTCAGTAAATAGTCTCCTGTTTTGTTTTTCAGTTTCTACTATGCAATTTTCCTGTTCACTGGAAACTATAACTATAGGATATGCAAAATATGTATATGCTTACCTCTGTGGATGGTTGCAAATGAGATATATTGAACACAGTGTGAAACAAAGATTTTATTAGAGCTCAGCTGGAATAATGTCAAGAGGAGATCAAAATTAACAGAGATGGAATCGGAGCAGCAGCGTCCACTGTCCATTATTGAACAGGAAGGCTTGTACAACTACAATACCTAGGAAAGGAAGATGGAGTTATTTATACAATTGTCTAAAGGACAGTGAGTGATTAGCACACAGACATGTAATTCAGGCAAAATTTTTGCACCAAGTAAATAGGCAGTAGTTTTTCTATTGCTTTCCAGAGGGATGGACATTTCTTTCCTAATGTTTTCTATAGAGTGACTAGTTTGGCCTTTTTAATCTATATATTTTTATTTAATATTAGATATTTAAAAAGTTAGGTATCAGGTTGTGTAGACCGTTTGGTGATATGGTGGTTTGTCTAAATGAAGCCTTCAGTAAGGAAGGGATGAGAGTCAATCTGAGGTCAAAGGCATTTAGGTTTCTGTCTCTCTGTGACTGTCCATTCGCTAGCCAGTTAGGTGACAAGGCCTGCTCGTAGTCTGTGGACAGCCAGCCATTATAGCCAGTGGGGACCAGAACACTACCCTGAGGTAGACATCATGCTGGGGATTCAGTTGCCTAAATCTAGTTGGTTAATGTGCCTTTGAGTTCTGTGGTGTATCCTAGCTGGCCATGAGCAGCTGTCCTGGAATGGATGAGTCCTCCTGCAGGTTCTGTAGCTACCTGTCAGCTCTGCGTGAGTGTCTTATAGAGCACTAGATGATGACCTTTAGGCAGCTGAGTTCTTTTCCTGTCTCTCCTTCTCTTTTCCCCTGTTTTGAAGAGGTCAGCTGCATCTCTCCATACCTGCACTGGAGAGCTAATTCCAGTTTCCACTTGAATTAAGTCTTGTGCTCTCTTGTTATGGTACATAGAAGCCTTGATGCCCAACAGGCCAGAGGTACGCATCTATGTTTAATGATTTGATAAGCTTCTGCCTTTTTCCACTCCTGAGGAGAGCTCGTGAATATGCATTTCTGATGAACCATTTGATGGAAAAGCGTTGTGATTTTTTTATTCCAACCCCACTCCTCAATCAAAGTTCGCTTTTGTGCAGATGTGGAAAGCCTAATTTTCAGCTTATAAAAGAGTTAGAAAGGGAATGGGAGTTGGGGGGGAATAAGGTTTTAGAATTAAATTGAGGCTAAAAGCGTACTGGAGAAGAAGTGCTAGAGAATAAAAGCTCTTTGTTGTTAGGCTTCCTTCAGCTGTTATCTGATCTACTGAGGCTTTTAATTCCAAGGGCTTATTTTGTTACTTGGCTATCTGAGATTTAAGCGTCTTCGCAAGACTGTATTATAGATTCATGGATCATGTATTAATGATACAAATATTATTTTTTTGTGGCTCATAAAATAAACACCACTTTTGGTAAGTTATCCTGAATGTTTGTCTAGTTCAACAGCTGCTTTGATGTCCACTGACAATCATTTTAGCCCCTATTATTAGCTAGTGGATGGGAAGATGCAGGAGCATCTCTTGAGAGGTAGCACCGTTTCAGGTCATCTGTTCAAGGGTCCACGTATCAACAAGCTGCACTGTGATGCTGTTTTTATTGTGTGATAAACTGTCTGGGGAATAGTTTTCCCCTCGTATAATAATTCTTCTGATTGCATGATGGGAAGGGTTGGTTGGGTAAGGGTTTTTTAGGGAGTGTAGGTTAATGAAGAAAAATAAAGGAGATGGAGATAGAAATCTTTATTGAAGAATAATCTATATAGGATACAAAATAATGTAGTTGAATTGCTTGTTATGAAATTGAACTGACTGGGAGTTGTTTGTAACACTAGTGAGTACGCCAGTTATGGAGCTGGTTTCATAGAATAATAGAATCGCTTGGTTGGAAAAGACCTTTGAGGTTATAGAGTCCAGCCGTACCTATCCACTACTAAACAATATCTCTGAGCACCCCATCTAGCTGTCTTTTAAATACCTCCAAGGATGGTGACTCAACTCAATAATAATTTCTGATTATTATTTCTCTATTTAAAAATGGTCTTCAGCTGGTAGCTTACACAAATTAATACTTATCAGTCTTGCTAATCTAGTCAAGAAGATCTTATATAGAGAGTCTCCAAGTGGAGTATTTTCAAAATGTGGTGTAACCAGGGCATTGTTGCTGAATGTTGACATCTTCAGCATATTCGTATTTCAACATGAATGTTGAAATCTTCAACATCACAGTGTTCCTGGGATATTGTTAAATTTCATAGGAGGCTCTTCCAGCAGATTGAAAGAGAAACAGCAGTGCTGGTCCTGGCATATTAGGACAGAAATCAGAATAATGTCCTGTAGATTTTTTCTTTTCCCTACTGGACTTGAACCAGCAACTTCAAAGCGAGCATGGAAAAAGAAAACAGTTAAAAAGAGTTCTGAGGAAAGTGTATGAACTGAGTAGTCTAGGCCCAAATCTTTTCTATAAGAAACATTAAATGGAATGGGTAACATAAGAATGGACAAAGACTTAACCACATTAAATCAAAGCACTTGGGAAGCTGGGGACAGGTGTAGGAATAAATAGAATGATATGAAGACTTCAAAAGTTCAGAAAAAAATTACTAACAAGAACACTTTACCTTTTTATTTTCCTACCTTATCTCTTCAGTGTTGTTCAAACATGTTATACAGAAAACCTTGAATGCCTGGAGATATTGCAGACCTTTATTAAAGTCTATAACTGCGTTTCTAATCACTGCTATAACTTCCATCCCCATTACGTGTGGGTTTATTTTTTTGTTTGTTTGTTTTTTCTCTCTCTTAAAAACATGTTCTCTTTATGAAGAGGTAGGATGACCTCTGAGTAGCATGGTAAAATTGTACTGAATTGGACTTTTCTCTAAGGGGTGAAGGTGAATATTGTCTGTAGTGGTTGCATCCACAGGAGCTGCTGGACTAAAGGGAGGAAGCAGGAAAGGTAGATAGTATTACTGCATGGGAGACAAGTTCTAAATTAGAGCCAAGGTTTCTGTTCCATGCTCCACTGAAAATAGATGCTTATCTGCTAAATACTACCTAAGGTTGGTGTGTTAGTCCTTCTGTGCTTGACCTCAAGCCCTGCAGCAGCATAAATGCTTGGAGAGGTTATTTTTGCTGTTCTGACTTGGGGCTCTTCCATAGGCAGTAAATGGAGCTCCTAATGCTTCTCGAGTAATTTTAATCACAGCTTTGATGTGAGGCTGCTACATGTCAGAGATTTCCAGCAGGTAGATGTGCAGGTTCTAGCTGCAGCCTATGAGATCATTGTATGTTGATTGCATGCTATTGCATATTCAGAAATAAGTTCATCATAGGCCAGACCCCATTAACCTTTTGGTATCTGGGAGATGAAGTGTATTCATTGCCCACTTCCTTTTGTTTGTTCATTTGCTTTGTTTTCCTTCAGAGAAGTATGTTAGCATACTCATGGTTTAGTTCCTCTGGTAGTGATATGTTTGTCTGAATCTAGCTTCCTTGGTACACAGAGTATTATGGACTATGTCCTTATCCCCAAAACGTTTCCTCCTTGAGCTTACTGATTTTTAAAAAGGTATATTTAGTTTGAATGAAATGTAGAGGCTGGCTTTTGTGTGGTTGTTTCACTTGTGACTCTGGTATCATATTCTTGTGTGATATTTGTGAGAAAATGAATCTGGAGATAATTCCTGTTTCTTCAGCTCCAGCCTTCTGTGACAACAGACAGTTGTATCATAATGCAATCTTCCTTTCAAATTTACTGGTTGCGTTGTTTGCCCTTCTTAGCTGTGTGGAGAGAACTTGGGGTTTTTTTTGGGCTTTAAAACAGTCTTCTAATTTTCATCCCAAATGTTTTCACAGCCAGTTATTTCTTCTACCAATGTTATGCTTCAACTTAAACATCTCTCCTACTTCTTCAGTGTCTGCCTCTGTAACATAATTATGCCTGGAGGAGGACAATATTTATATCTCTTCATTGACTTCTGTGCATTAGAAATCAGATGCAAATATAATTGATCAAAATTAGATGCGTTTTCTTCTAAAGAGTATCATAGAGTAAAAAATGAATCATCAAACATTTTATTTTAGTTCTGTGTGGGATTTGCCTGGCAAAATTAATTTGACACTTAATTTTGTTAAATATGATATTGAAATATAAATGAAAATTGTTTGATAAAAATTCTCTGCTTTTTTTCTATCATACCTTTTAAAAGAATCAACTCTTTTGTGTTTATAACAACTAATATCCCTTTTTAAACAGCTGTTTCAAAATGTAAGAGCAAGCACTCATTTCATTTAGTAGTATGTAAACATACTGATTTGGTTCACAAAGGTATCTTTCAATGCCCTTAGAATGATTCCAACATTTATTCTGGCATCAGGGCTCACCTTTTTAGTGCAGTAATGAGTATATAACCTCAGGAAATAGGCTGGAAAATTTGTATTACTGTATCATCTGATGTTCTAATCACATAAGCAGTTCATCAGTGCGTGTTCGGGTAGTGGTTGATTTTTACCTGAAAATATTCCCAGTTTTACAGCTGCATTAGTTCCCTTATCAGCCCTCTACTGTTTTGTAGTTGCACTGTCCCTGATAATGGCCATTTGTTGTACAATGAGAGAACCTACAACAGCCTCTGTCTGCCTTCTCCTTGCATCCTGTAAAGGGCACAGATGTTGCAGGAGTCTGTGGAATGTTATTGAAGACAAAAAAGTGTGTCTTAGAAGTCAAAAAGTGTGTCTTATGTCATAGAATTATCACTCAAAAGCTGTCCTGCTAAGGTCATTTTACATCTTGGAAACATGCCCCCATCCTCTTGTGTCTCAACTTCAGTTTTAAAATAGCAGTAAATGTTATGTTAATATCTCCCTTAAAATCAATCCTTCATAAATGTGTTCATCAGGGTAAAATGCAGTACCCTAAATATTGCTAGCACTGAGCATTAACATCAGGAAAAAATGTATAAGTTCTACTTAAATGAATATTAAAAGTTGCAATATTCTTTTAATATCATCGGTGTATAATCTTTTCTGGTGCTTTGTAGCTCCAGCAGTATTTGTACACATTCTGCATTAAATTAAAGCTAATTTTTTTGATAAATTTTGCTGTTAATTCTATTGTTCAAAGATTAGTGAAACCTGGGCAAAGTAATGGGCATGTTTAAAACTCTCTAAGGTGTGTTAGGCATAACATATACTCCTCATATCATAATGTAACACTTATCTCACCTTCATAATGCAGAAGCACAATGGTATAATAATATCTTGTAAATCATACTAAGGTATTTTACATCTCTTCTAACATCTGTATGTAAACTGAATAATGAGTAGATGCTGCTTTTTCTATATGAATATTTCTGTTGGTATATGAGATTCTGGTTGACCTATATATGTGTCCTCTTCCCTGATAATCAGATTTCTGTCACTGTATACCTCCATATTCATCTATGGGCCTGTGCTTTGCTGGGGTTGCCTATGGAGTTTGAAGGTACTATTAAAACATGTTTTGTTTTGTTGTTTTGTTTTGTTTTGTTTTTTAAAGTTGCCCAGTTTTCTGTTTTAGATAGGCATGTAATAGTTCAAACCTGAGTCCCTCACCATGGCAAGAATTCATGTGGAATAAAAGATTTGGTATGAAAGCTTTTTAAATTAAATGAAATTTTTAATTTTTTTTTTTTTTTTAGGACTTTTATATTACTAAATCATTGTCTCTGCACTTGGAATAACCTAAAAGCATGTATTAAGATTTGATAGCATGGTGAAAGCCCTAGGCATGTAGATTTATTGCACCCAGAGATGGTTCCTCTGAGCTTAAACATTCCTGTTCCCTATCCTTTAGCCAGAACCTGGTAGGTGTAAAGGTGGGGGTGATGAAGCAAATGTGTCCCTTAGAAGGAGGCTGCCCTATAGGTGGATTCAACCTGATGAAAATATACTCCATTGCATACATATTCTGATAAATTGTAGGCGCTGGTGGTATGAGATGAAAACCTTTGCATTTCTTTTAATGAACAATATAAGAAAAAGTGTGTGGGGTTTTTTTGTTGATTTGTTGGGGTTTTTTTAATAGTTTGGCAAAACTTTGTAAGAATCTCTACAGATATTAGCTTGTTGCCTGAATCTGCATGCTCAAGTAGGATTTGCTGTGTTTAACAGAGAGCAGTAAGTTCTGTTAGTATTTTTGATGGGAATGCACTCTGAATTTCTATGATAATGATTTGTAAGAAATTAGATTTGGGATCTGGAAAATTTGGGTTAAGGAAAGGTCAAGGAATTAAAAGATTATTATAGGCAATAAAAACCAGATGGAGTATGACATTATGCAGTGAAGAGGAATTTCTGCCAGGGTAGGGCATAGGAAAGGCAAAGCACCGAGGGAAAGAATGAGTGTGGGTTTTGGCAATAAAAAGCTAGGACCAGCAAAGCAACTGGTTTCCACATAAACCAAGCACGAGATACCTTCAATCTTTGTGTCTGCTGTGTAGATGCAATAACTGCTCTCAGACTGATGCCTGTAGTATATGTTACTGTTACGCACTGGCCTCGGCCATACTGCTTTCCTCCACTAATATTTTCCCTTCCTGGTGACCAATTCAATTTATATACATAAAACCAAAGATGAGGCGCTAACCCACACAGCACTGGGGGCAGCATCCTGATCTTACTTGCCTATAAACGCACATGCCAGACGTTCAGGCTAGCTGCCTTTCGCCCACTCCTTTCCTCCCCATAACCTCTGTTGTGTGGGGTTGTGGGACCAAGCAACACATTTGTACTGTGCTGTACTTGCATGCCCAGAGGCGTTAGCAGCTGGGTAGGATGTGCCTGACCTGAGCATTGTGCCAGTGCTGGACATGCAGCTCTGTCATACACTGCTCTGGAGAAGAGGGTTAAGAGGTGGAGGAAAGAGGGGGCATAGGGTGGGTAGGCACCCCTGTGGGCCAGCATTCACATGCAGGTGGCACCAGTGACCAGGCAGCCCATAGACAGACCAGTTAGTATGTTCAGCCTTGCTGTCCATCAAATATGAAAGTCAAACTTGCTGCGGGAACACTGCCAGACTCGGGTCAACCTCATGTATATGGAGCTTGCGCTAGAGAAGATTGCTGCTTACCCTGGGAAGGTTAGGCAAGAGTGAGACAATTATATTTTTGTTCTGGCTGGGCTACACAAAATATTGCCAATTACGCGTTTGTCCTGCTATTTAGTTTGCTCTGATGATGAGGTGATGTGTGTAGCTGATTCTTAATTGGTCCATTTCCTTGGTGTTTCTGCAGGAAATTATTAGGACAGTATTCCTCTGATTATGTAATGCAGGTTAAATCTATGTATGTGGTTTTGGCTATAATGAGACCAGGGATTAGCAGCAGTATGTGTTCCAGGATAAAGAAAAAGCTTTGGACTGACACAGAAATAGTTTATTGTGACCTTATCCAGCAAGAGGAGAATTTAGGTAAAGGTGAACTTTAACTGGTGTTAACCTGTAACATCTCTACTGACTTCTTACTTGCAAAAAGAAACTTTGCTCTAATCAGTAAGAGGTCAAACTCTCTAGAGCAAAATCTTTTGTTTCTAAAATGGAAAATCTATAAGCTGAAACAAAAATGTTGCCAATTTGTATATCTGTTCATTTTGATACAGAGACGAGGCAATGCAAGCTGTAACAATGCGCATAGCATGTGCCTTTGGATTAGGTTAAAGGTGCCGAAGTGAGGCATGTGCCCCACCGGAGTGTACAGTGATACGGCGTGACAGACGCTTACCCTGTAATATACAGGTACGGGCATCTGAGTTGGCAATGGGGGGAACTGAATGTGTTGCTATGCACACTGATGCTCCAGTCTCCCTGTGGGATCTGCTAAGCCCAGATCCACATCTTTGGCACAGGACATACCAGCAGAACTGGCTGCAGAGGGTGGAGCTGGATAGATGGGAGGTGATGAATGAGGAGAGGTGCCTGGGTGTTCAGTCTCTGTAGTCAGAGGCTGATGATGATGTGAGATGTGCATAGAGGTGGGATCCTAAATTGGAGCAGTGGAGTAGGCATGCACATGTGTGCGGAGGCATCTTGGTGGGATGAGCTGGGCTGTGAGTTGGGTGCTTGTGGAGTGGTTGGGTTGGGTGCCCCTTCTGAGGGCATAAAAACATGGACTTTTTCCATGAGAAGAAAGAATGAGCACTCCTTCCACCTCCTCACATGTATAGAAATTAGTGCCAGTGCTGATGCTGAAGTTGTCCTTCCCATGGTTTGTGGTACTTTAGCAGATCGAGTTTTGATTCAAAAACTCAGTAATGAACCTTGCAGGAGCACCTTGGTGTAGTCACTTTCACGATGTGAGGTGGTTTGTGTTTTAGGTGTTTGTTTTTAGTTTAGCAACTGCAAAAATTGAGGGAAAAGAAAATCCTGTCCTTGTTGTAGCAAACTCAAAATGTCCTTTCCCCCCCCACCCCTTGCTAGTACATGACCACTTTCTTTTCTTAATTGTATTTGCTACTGGGACTTGCTCCAGGTGTGACCTGTCAAAACTTTGTCAAAATAGTTTTCCACATTAAAAGCATAGTTCTAATTAAGCAACATATTCAGTAAAGTTACACTTTTTTTTTGATACCCCTTCTTTTAAAAGTGCAACAAAAATGAGTGCAGATGAACTCTTACATCTGCTTTCGGAATAAAAGTTGTTATAAAAATAAAGGTTATCAGGTTCAATTGTGCCATCTTTAATACAAAACACCCTTTTTATTTTTTTTAAGTTCAGAATAAAAATGTTCTGTATGATTTTTTTTTTTGCTTGTGAGCAAAATAATTTTTTTCCCTTCATATTCTCAATTAGGGAGAAGAAGGGGTTATTTTTAAAATTGTTATTGACACTTCCATTATTTAATAACAGAGAAAATTTATTTCCTGAGCAGCTTCAGGACTTTTTTTATACTTATGTTTTTTTCCTAAGACTTTTTTTTTTCCTTCCATACAGTTAATGCTTGATTATTAGTGGCCTAACTTATGTAGACAGCCAGTCTTGATTTAAGGACTCCAAGTGATTAGCACTTCATTAACCAGTTTGGTGCACTGTCCTAATAGTTAATGATTCCCAGGTTTGGATTATTTTTTTTTTTTTTTTTTTTTTTTATGTATCATTTCTTGCTTCAGTTTTGCTGACTTGCCCTTTCAGTACTATGGCTGAAATGACTAGCAGGCTCCTTTGCTTGAAATCCTACAGCTAGAAAATGTACAGTGCAGCAGCCAGGTCTCCATCACAATTTAGCACTGAATGTCTCCATATTTATTTCTTGAGCAGTCTTTTGGGTATGACAAACTAAGAGCTAAAGTGAGATGGAAATATATTTGCCATTCATTTTCACAGCAAAGTGATGAGGTTGTGCTTGGTGGTCATCTTGGTTTTCAGAAGGTGTATTTTTGGGGACTCTTAGGTCCATGCTTGAGCAATGACAGTGAAGCAAAGGTTTTGGATTTAGTTCAGTTGCCCTAAGTCTGGAATTCTGATCTCTGAGAATTAAAACCTGATAGAAATGCTGTATGAATCTGCATAACAACTGTTCTTTTGCCCTGTTTTCACTTTCACTTCCCCTGACCCTTTTTTCATCCTCTTCTTTTCCTCCTTTTCTTGCTCTTATATCTTTCACCTTTTTCCATGTCTCTTCTCTGCTTGTCAACAACTCTCCTGCTTGTATCTACCTCTGATGAAGCAGCAACAGAATAAAATCAGATGAATTGTGAGTTCTTTATAAGAAATTAAATGTTAGAAATGAGGAAGAGAAGTTTTAGTTTTTGTGGATGAACTTCAGAATTTTTTTAAAAAAGGAGGTGAAATTAATGTACAGATGAAACATAATAATGTTATTTAATTTAAATAATTTCTTTAACTTGGTACCAAATGGCTTGAACTCATGGGGGGATAAGTTTTTTCCTCAGTCAATACTTGACCTAAGCTAGTTGAATCCCTCCACCGCTGCCTGCTTCTCCCAAAAGGTGGGCCTTGGCACTGTATGTAGTAAAGGCACAAAGCTACTTTCCAGCTGGGCAGCCCTCAGCACATACTGGTGCCTACAGTTGTTCCTCCCTGAGTGCAGGACTTTGTACTTCTCCTTGTTGAACTTCTTGAGGTTCCTGTCAGCCCATTTCTCCAGCCTGTCAAGGTCCCTCTGGACGGCAGCATGATGTTTTGGTGTATCAGCCACTGCTCCCAGTTTTGTGTCATCTGCAGACTCTGCCCCATCATCCAGATCATTAATGAAGGTCTTAAACAGGACTGGACCCAGTATTGACCCTTGGGGTATGCTACTAGTTACTAGCCTCCAACTAGATTTTGTGCTACTGGTCACCCCTCTGGGTGCAGTAGTTCAGCCAGTTTTTGATCCACCTCACTGTCTGCTCATCCAGCACATACTTCATCAGCTTCTCTATGAGGTTCTTACAAGAGAGAGAGTGAAAGCCCTACTGAAGTCTAAGGAGACAATATCTGCTGTTCTGCTCTTGTCTACTAGGCCAGTTATTTCACTGTATAAGGTTATCAGGTTGGTCAAGTGTGACTTCCCTTTGGTAAATCCATGCTGAGTACTCCTGATGACTTCCTTGTTTTTCATGTGTCTGGAAATGGTAGCCAGGATTAGCTGCTCCATCACCTTATCAGGGATGGAGGTAAGGCTAAGTGGCCTTTAGTTCCCTGCATCTTCCTTCTTGCCCTCCTCGAGGACAGGAGTCACATTTTCTTTCCTCTAGTCCTCAGACATGTTTCCCAATTGCCATGACCCATCAAAAATTATCAAGTGTGGCCTCACAATGTGGGGCCAGCCAGCGACCTCAGCACTTATGGGTACACCCAATCAGAGCCCATGGGTTTATGTATGTCTGGTTTGCTTAATTATTCCTTGTCCTGATCCTCTTCCACTAAGGCTATGCCTTCCTTGCTCCAGCCTTTTCCCTTGGTCCCTGATGCTCAAGATTCCTAAAAGGTGGTCTTGCTAGTAAAGACTGAGGCAAAGGTGGCATTCAGTGCCCCAGCCTTTTCTAATGAAGATGCCCAAATATTTGACAGCATGCCTTTTTCTGTCGTTATTTAACTTTCCTTTAAAAGTAAACATCTTTTCAGGCAAAAGAGACATCTGTGTTCAGAGATTCCACTGAGAAGAGGACACAGCAAGTGGTGGTCCTGATGGCAAATTCTTTGATTTCCTGTGCATTCATTTTGGGCTTGAGGATGTTTTTCTCTTCAGTTCCCTCCTGCAGGATTTTACACTGTAGTGGAAAACTTGTGTGATGCATCTCATATGTGGTACCTTTCTGTCTCTTCTGCTCTTTTTTTTTTTCTTCTCTGTCAAGTTGAAAATGGCACCATTCTTTGCAGAGATAAATTTAATGAAAACAACAACAAAAAATGCTCATAGATACTGGTTTTTTTTTTGTTTTGTTTCCAGTACTAATAGAATGAGGACACATGTACTAAGGGTCAATTTTGGCCAAAGGAGAAGTATAGCTCTAACAATGTGGCACTATTAATCTACTGTGGTGTTTATTTCCTATTAAACATATTCATGTTTTCCTAGTACTTATTTCTACTTACCTCTTTCCCGTAATCCTATTTTTCATGTAAAATCTCTAGCTTTTACAACTTTTCTGTACTGTCAAATGCATAAACATTTGTTTTTCTGTGACATTTAGCCTCTAAATCAGGCCCTCTGTTTTTTTATATTTATACTGAAAGGAGAATTGCTGGCTTACACCTGTGAGGTAGTGTGCTATAAATATGATCAATAGCCATTTGCATCCTATTATTTTTATTTTAGATATAATCTTATGGACAGATATCAGATTAAGTGTAATTTAGTATGTTGTCTAATCAATAATAATAATGATAATACAGCTTTTTATCCTGATAGCATCTTCATGGAGGAGTTTGGAGACAATTTGTTGTCTGAATAGTGATATGAAACCTTAACATTAATGCCAGTTATTCTGCGTGTTCCCTTCAGGTTTTTAGTGCATTGTGTCACCTTGCATTAAGTTTAAACATGTCGTGCAACTGCACTATAATTGCTTTACTTGTTCCTATCTTAAAAATTTGAGGCAGAGGAATATATTTTGGTTTTCCCATGCTGCAAACGGATTTCAGGAAGAATACAGCTTTCCTTGGAGTTGTGGTTTAATTGCTACTTATTAAAAATAATGAACTATCTTACTAGTTGTACTTTTCTGCTGCACATTTAATTAGCGTTCACCTCCTCCCCCCCCCCCCAACTCCTTTGCTAGGCTGACGGAGCTGAGAGGAGGGAAACTGAAGCAATTTGAAACCTTGTTAGAAATTTATGAAGTGCTAAAATGTTTTATTCCCAGAGGCTGGTTTGCCAGCTGTCACTGGTAAGCCATTCGCTGCCTGCCTGCCTCAGAGTGAATATGCCTGTGATAGCAGGGGGAGGCAGCAGGCCACAGCCAACATGAGCATGTACATCGTTTGTCAGATTATACACTCTGTAATTAGCAGGAAGTAGAGTGAAACTAATTATTTTTCTCCTCAATGGGGCCAATGACATTTGAGAGGAGGATGGATTTGGTGCTGGATAGGGAAGGCATGGAGACACCACAGTGGTCCTCCATCTCCTCAGCCGCTGCACTGGCACCCTCTGCACTGGTGGTGATCCCACTGCTGGTGGTGCTCTAAGGCATGGAAGGGCAGCTGTACCTCTCCCTTGTACACAGTCTGTGTCCAGCAGGAGAGAAGCTCTGCAAACCCTGCCTTTGTACTGTGTATTGCTAACACTGGTCTGTGGAGATGACCGTTTTAGACCATAAAAAAGTTTGGCATAGGCATTTCTGTAGGCAGCTCCTGGAGTGATGCTGTGGAGGACAGGTTGCAGGTCTTAGGAGGGACCGTGCATTTTCTGTCCTCTCGTTAAGTCTACAATGGTTTTGCACATGAATCTGAAATGACTGATCTGGCTGAAAAATGCACTTTCAGTGGACTATTTATCTAGTAAAGTCTGCTTGTGGCAAAGGAATAAGGAGTCTATTAGGACTTTAAGTTTCCTTAGCTAAAATTAAAATCAGTCTGCTTCCATTTTATAGTTCTCATTTGCAAGCAATGCAGTCTCTCCTTACCTGCACATACAAACTGCAGCTTGGAAACCAGACTTTATTTTTTTTTCCCTTATAAGGCTGACCTTTAAAGTTCATTTCTATCTGTGCATTTCTAAGGGAAGACTTTTACAAGGTCAGTTCAAAGACCTTATTATTTAAGTGGAGTCACTTGAAGTACAGTGCACGAAAAGCATACTGCTAGAAGATGAACCACTAGAAAATGCATTAAGGGGGTTTAGAAACACAAAGATAGCTGCTGCTTCTGCCTTTAGCACCAGGTGAGAATCAGTGTTTTAAAAAAACAGTTACTGTTTTTTGGCTTTCTGTTTGTTTCTTTCCTATGTCTAGATAAAAATGCTGCTTTATATTTTTTGGTTCTGGGCCTAGATTTTGTTCTCCACCTCCTGAGTCATTTGATCTGTCCTTTAATTGGAGCAAGAAATATGTTGTGTGTGTGTGTGTGTTGGTTTTGGTTCCCCACCTCGCCCCATCCCCTCCACCCCATATTGTTTTGGTCCCTCAAGTATTGTACTGATCATATTCTTAACACACCCCTCAATTCCCTCCCTAGACAGATAATTCCTTTGCCTAATTGCTGTTGAAGTTAGTAAAAGCATAATGTCGGTAGCCTTATTATTTTCTTCCCCTTATTTGGTTTCAAAGCATTTTCTCCTTGTTGTGCCAAATAGGACTGAGGAAGTCGTATCCAGTGTGTTAAGACCAGGAAAAAGTGTGTGTTTGTGTGTACTTAGAAAGGGAAGTCAACAATAACAAGGCATTTAAGTGCCAGCTAAGTATAAGTTAAAAATGCATGTTCTGTGTAGGCGATACACATTCTTTAAGAATAATCTATTTGTAAAAATGTATTTTCTTTTTAAACTAGTATCTTTCTTAAAAGCATTAGGCATTTCTTCAAAGTAACAATTCTTTTTTGTGTGAAAAATGTTAGTTTTGTTGAATCTACATTGTAAAATCACAAAGCAATCTGAGCTTCTGAGGTTTTAGTTTTGAATGCATCAAAGATGCAATGCTACATTGCATTAGACCAATGTTTACTGGGCCTTCCAAAACCAGAAAGTCAAGTGTGCTTAAAATCCTTGACCTCCCCCTCTTTACCTACCAGCTGTTTGTGTTTGTACAGACAACTCTCATCTATGGAGTGCGCTTGCCTAGTTTTCAGCTACCAGTGTTTGTGTTAAAACTTCTCAGCATGGTCCATGGAGGAACTTTGATATTCCTCAGCAGTGTGGGCAAAACTCAAGTATGGTAAGTCCTGATTCGTCAGGCACCAAAATTCAGTTTTGCATCACAGCGTTTCTTAGATATCTTTAAGTGGCTTATGATGCTCAGCCTCTGTGACCTCCCTATCCTCCCATGGACACCTGTGATGCCCTGTGCTCTTTGTCTATGTTTGACCTCACAGCAGTCTGCTCTGCTAGAACAGGTGGGACAGAGCTATGATGACCAAGCAGAGATGGGTATGTGATGGGTAGGGGCTCACCTGCCTCTGTTGTGAGTCCTACAATACTGCAGGAGGAGGGCAGGCAGGCTGGCACTGCTGGGCAAACCAGTGCTGGTCAGAAGTCCAGCTGCAAAACAGCACATCTCTCTCTCTCTCCTGCTTAACGCCCATTCATTCACTGTCCCTGTTCTGGGCAACTGGCTGAAGCTCACCGGGAAATACACAGTGTTGGTAACCTGCTGTCTGTGCACACAGGGCTTCCTTGTCTCCTTACTGCTACTAGGTTAGTCCAGCTTGAGGGACAGTGGAGAAATGAAGGAGGAGTCAAAACTGTTCTTCTGGGGAGTGGATGTCCTTCTGGTACCTCTCAGAGAAGGCAGTGCAACTAGATAGGATCGCTAGTGTGCTGTGTACAACAGTTCTTGCATATTCTCCTCTGCTTAGGAGCCCTGAGCAGTCTACTGATGTTGCCAGGACAGGAAGGGGGGGCGGGGAACAAACAAAAAATCCACAAAAACTCAGCAAAAAAAAAACAAACCAAAAAACTCCCCCCCCCAACCCTCCCTCCCCAAAACCCCCCAACAAACAAACAAACAAAAAAAAGCGTAACCACAATCCCCAAACTTCCTGCTCAGGATCATAAACTAGGATCCAAGAAGTTGAATGCAAGGTGTAAACAAAGAAGGGATAGTACAGCAAGCAAAGGGGACCAGAGGTTGATAGCAGGAGGAAGACTTGCTGTTGGATGCTATCAGAAGAGGAAATAGCATTGTCCTTGTTTTTAGCTGGAACAGAGCTGGGTTTCTTTTTAGTAGCTAGAATAGTGCTGCGTTTTAGTTTCAGCCTGGGATTTGTTATGAAAGAGACACTGATAACATACCAGTGTTTGCATTTTTGTCACTGGAAGTGAAGGACTTAATGTTTTGTTAGTCTACAAGCACAAGATCTAAGGGAGCAAGGAATATTTCAATTCATAAGCTGAATTGGCATTTGGATATGCCAATGGGATATTCCGTATCATATCATGTTATGTCCAGTATATTAGTGAGAGTCTCTTCCTGTTTTGGCCCTCTCTGACTTTCGCTCGGGCTCTCTCTCTTCTGGGATTGTGGTTTCGGTTCGGGATTGTCGCTCCTCCGGGATCGTTATCTGGGAACAGGCCGGGCTTGGTCGGTGGGTGGTGAGCAGTTGCACTGAGTATCGCTCACTTCCAGATTTTGTTACTGTTATCATTATCACTACTATTTTTATATTAGTATTATTTTAACTTTTCTTTTATTTCAATTATTATATTGTTCTTATCTCAATCTACGACTCTTCTTACCCTTGCCCCCAATCCTCTCCCCTATTCCCTGGGGCTGGGAGGGGAATGGGTGAACGGCTGTGTTGGCTGCTAGCCAAGGGTGAGCCCAGTGAAACTGTTACAAGCATGTATATTCAAAAGGATGTGGGAATAAATGTCAAGAAGAAATGAGACTGTGTAAATACTGAATGATATCCTAGCACTAGTGAAATAAATGGCAGAACTTCCACTTGACTTCACTGAGCCCCGAATTCATCTAGCAGTGAGTTTTGTTCACCCCATTTCTAAGGGAAGTCCAGAGACACAATACAAATGATTGAAAAGGAAAGGACACTTCCAAGTGATGGGGAGAGACAATAATACAATTAGTTTTTTAGTTGAAGAGGTGACATGACTGAGCTGAAAGATGTAGAAGACCTATAGGATAGAGAAGATAAAATGGATTGCCTTTTCTTAAGAGCCAGGAACAATAGGGCACTGAATGAAATGAAAAAGAAATATCTCTTTCCTCAGTATATAACCTGCTCAGCTCATGACCACAAAAAATTGTGGACTGAGAGTTTTAGCAGACTCAAAACCAGAAGATCTGTTTTTATAAGATGGAGAGCTGGTTGAAAAATTTCTGTCAAAAATGGAGAATGAGATAGCGTCATAAAATCTCTCTTTGTTTTCTGAGGAGATGGAGCGTAAGTCTCCTAATCATTCTGACTGAGAAAATCCCAGAAACAGAAAATAAGATTAAGAAAAAGAACTAAACCTAGGTATGGATAGGAAAAGAAGACAAGTGTAAAGAAAGAAAAGAAAGAAGTATATCTCACCTTGTATTTTTTTTTTTAATTAAGCAAATTCTGCTTTGTATTTGTTTAGTAGAGATCTGTTCTTTAAATTTGAGTAAACATATGAGATAAGTTCCCTCACACTCAGGTTGTATAGGAAATGTTCTACAAAATGTAAATCTGTCTGGTATGAAGTATCCATCTTCATATGTATGGCACACATGCCTCTTTTGTAGGCTGTTGCTATGTTAAAAGGTGCAGCTCCTGACCCCCGAGGGTTTTTCTGCAGGAGCAGAGGAGTCCTTCCTGAGTACAGCTGTGGTATTGGGAACAGTCCAAGGTGATACCTGCAGGATGTATAGGGAAACATAGTTCTTAACACTGTTTCATTTAGTAATCAAAATTCATGCTTTAATGAAGTTATCTGAAGCTTTTTCATAATTCTAACACCCCCATTTATTTACACATGTGTACATGCCTCTAAGTCAAATTAGAAAGTAGTCTCTAAAGAATCCTCCTGCCTAAAATGCTGGGCTAGTGTTTGTGAGGAGGCAAGCTGACTGCAGTGTTCTGTCACTTTTAGTCTCCAGGATGTTTGGTTTGTACCTCTCTTGCCTTTGCTTTTATTTTTCTTTCTTTGTCTGTTTTGAGCCTTCCCCTTACTCCATCCTGCACTGTTACTTGTGATAGTGTTTGCATAATGCTCTTTGTACAAAGGTCTCTATAGCTAAAAATACTGTACAGCTAAAATTTTAGTCTAACTTTTAAGATTAAATGTAGTTTAGATGATGCCTTAGGTGATGATGTTAATAAGTAAAATAGATTTAGCAATCAGATTTGGTGAGAAGTTTTTTAATTCCTTCACCTTCAGCACCTCAGTTATGTGCTGAGTTAAAATGTTGGGGCTTTTTTATTAGCACAGAATGAGAATAAGGGTCTCACTTCATAACTTGCTTAGCAAGACAGATCTTGTACCATTTGCCACCAGAAGGATGCCACTAGTGGCCAGATGGTGGAAGGGTTGCCACCAGTGGCTGAGCTTCCTGGGGCAAAGATACACCTGAAGTTAGGAAGTAATTCAACATAGGCATTGCAAGTAAACTTTAAAATAGTTTACTTGGTAGCAGAATGGATTAGTGGTTGCAGAGTAGCCACAGCAGAGGGGAGCTCCAAGCAGTTAAACCTACTTGAGCATCAAATCATGCTGCATGCATGGCTGTGCTGCAGCAAAACTGCTGCTGCTACGTGGAATGGCTTAAAATGAGTTTTGCGTGGGTCTGTGTAAAGCTGCAGTCACAGCAGTGGCTGCAGTGTAGTTACACAGCTGTGCAAAGGCTGATGCTGCCTTGATCTAGGGAAAGGGGAGCTGAACCTCTTTATTCTTTTGCATGACTAGAGGTGTGTGCCGGTGTCAGACTGGGCAATACCCATAGTGGAGGTTGCAGCTACCTTAGTCCTTCCAGTAAATCCTCACGCAATTCATATAGTTTTTGCCCATCTGCCTCCATTCCCCTCCTTTACACCAATCCTAGAGTCTTTATGTAGACCTGAAAACAGTGTTGTTTCTGAGTTTATTTTCTACACTTAGATGGTTGCTCTCAGACAACTTCTTGTGAAGGAACTTTCTGGTGTCTACTGCAGGAAGTTATGATGTCTGGGCAGGTCTTCATCCTTCATAGAGATGCCCTCCTCTTACGTGTTTAAAATGTGAAGTTGCAATTGTAATAAATAATGTGTTGTAATAAAAAAAGAAAAAGTTCTGTAAAGATATGTTTTCTTTAATGAGATCTATAGCAAACCAACTGAGATTAAGACTTTTTTATATATTTGTCTCTTACTTTGTCCCCAGTTTTAGCATCAAATATATTCTTGTCCTTTGCATGATTAATAAAACTTTCAATAGAATGGCAGAATGATAGCACAAACATGCCTTGCAGGAAGCCTGTAGAAAATTATAGCATTTACAGAGGGTAGGCAGAATGTAGTTGCTAAATCTGCTGTTATATTAATATTCTGAAATCCACGTGAGCTGTTTAGGTATACCCTTGCTTTCTTTTATGAATGTTACCTCTGCTTGCTATCAAGATAAAACTAAATTTCAGTCACATAAGCAATACCGATGGTCATTACTGTATACTGTAAAACTGTACTTACATGTCAACAAAATATAGATAACAGCTTTTCCTATTTGCACAAGTCTCACTGAGAAATTTGGGTTATTTTTTTTTTCTGATTAGTTTTAGTTTCTTGCCTCTAACATCTATTCTCCAAGTTTAAAATTTCAGATGAAGAAGAAACTCATTATATTATCTGAGGATTGGTTGCTAGGAACTACAAACTGGGGCTCGCATACCATCCCCAAAGTAGTTCTAATAGTAATCTGATGTTTTATTTGTGCATTTTAAAAAAGAGAGAAACTAATTATGCTTTTAACAACAGCATTCAGTTAAAATACTAGGTTTGGTGTAGTGCTTGTGATCTGTGTAGCATTATTTGCTTGCCTTTTTCCCACCAGATCAATTGCATTTGTTTATTACTGAGATATATATGTATAGAAAAAAGACCCCAAGGGCTGGAATCTGGAAGAAAGAAGTTATTTCCAAGCTTCTTAAAGATAAGAAATACAGAATTTAAGATGCTTTAAAAATCCCTGTTGAAACTGTCATATCCACTGAACAATGAAAACATCAAATTTCTATATGAAGTATATCTGCATGGTATGATACATCCTACTGTTGTGGTGTTATAAATGATGGAAAATAGTTCTTGTATTATATGTGTGTGCATCTTCTTCAGGAATGGGGAGGTGCTGTGCTGCTGAATGTTTGACTAGCAAAACCTAAATATACCTTCTCGCCACTGTTGTTCTGTCCTTCTGTGGTCACCTGTATTCTCAAATTTTTATTCTGTTTTTTATTAGATAATAATATTCTAAAGAAAATCATATGCAAAAGTAAGACCATTCCCTAGACTGGCCTTTTGTTTAATTAAAATATAGAACCTTTTTATTTCTCCACTTTTGAGGTTAATATTCTGCTAGGCTAAAAAGGACACCTGAGCTTATGAAAACTGATACAAAGGTCAATTTATCCCTTCTTCCCCACTGAGTCCTTCGTGTAATTAAATGTGCAGTACTTGAAGCTTACTCCACTTGCTACTTTTTTTTTTGTCATCTCGATTAAACATGACAACAAATCAATGGGAGAGTAAAAACAGGCCATTAAAAATAGGTATGGGCTTAAGCCAAGTGTTCAGTTTTACTATAGAATAATAAAGCAAACCAAAATGTTCATAATTTTGCTGAAATTATTATTAAACTAGCTGTTTGTATGCTATAGTATCTGACAATTTAGCTAGGAATAGTTAATTGAGAGCATTTTTACTTGGATGAATCTGGATGTGAAGCACATACAGTATGGGATTGGGTGGTTTGGTTGGGTGGCGTTTTATTTTATTTTATTTTTTATTTTAAAGCTGGGAACCTTAGAATAACCACAGAGGGAGTGAAATTCTCTACTGCTAGCCAGAATATCCCAAGCTGTGGATAATGCAAACAAATTATTGAGGGAATATAAACTTTCAATTCTCCTGTCATTTAACTACAGTGAAGAAAATAGGGTTAAGGCCTTGGTGAGGGAGTGATGATTATGCATCTGTATATCTGTGGCTTCTTGCACTGTCATCTCCAGCCTTGCAGCACTGCAGGTAGGCCATTAGTTTGATCTAGCAAAATAATCCTTAGGTTACCAAGCATTGTACATTTGGCCATTAATTTGCCTGTTTTAATGTCACACGTGCTTGGAGTGTACATCTTTGCAGGTGATACAGCAAAGTGAAAAATTCCATGCTTGTTGATGAGGGAATTTAAGTATTTTTACTTTTTTTTTTTTTTTTTTTTTTAACTCTTTCTGCAACAGATTTTTCACTTAGGGAGAATATTAGGATTTCTTCCTTTCTTAATTTACCGATCAACTTTTCTTATCTGTGTTTTCAGTCCATGCAAGGAATTGGTGACCATAACCAATTATGCCAGATATGTTCCCACCATTCACATTACCATTCCCTGTAGTAGTGGAATAGAGGTATTCTCTGTTTCAAGAACCATGGCTTTTGGGAGGAGAAAAAGATATTCCAGTTCTCCCACCCTCCCATTTTGAGATACATGGGAAAGTGGAAATTTCTGAAAAGTATGTATGAAGAAAGGAGAGAAAGGTGAAAGATGAAAAAAAATTATTTGCATTGATCCTCAAAATTGACATGACTCTCATATGCTCTTGTACATCAAGAGCTCTGTATTAGGACATGCGAGGAGGCCCTAGGGATAGCTGTGGTATTACTTTATGCTCTGAACTCAACTGATGCTGCTGTACAGACTGATATTTCTAAAGATTATATGAGATATTTTCTGATTAACATGTCCTTTTTTGTTCTGTCCCCTTCATGTAAAGTTTTGCGTGAAATTACAGCTTGGAAGTCAGTGGTTTTCATCACTGAGCTTTCCTGGGCTTCTCTTTTATTTACTTTGTTTTTTTCATGCTATTTTCTTGATGCTATATTGAACTATTAGTAACACCACTTTCAGGACTTGATCCCCTGGGAAATGCTAGTCATAGAAATACTTACTATGAAACCTATTCACGTCAATGAACTTACTGATGACTGCAAACCTACTGCCTGCTAAGGTCATAATGCTGGACAAATGGATTCCTGTTTTAATTGTCCTTTGAACTGGTCATAAAAAAAGGCATTTATAAATATTCAGGAAGTTTAAAAGCAGAGAGTATTTCTCCTTGCTTTCTTCTACTCTGTCATGATTTGCTGCTTATCAGGTCTATGGGAGCAAAGGAGTCTTATTCTTCCTTCATCTGCCTCCCCTTTACCCCTTTGATCAGGGTTTGTGTATTACTCTGTCACATCTATTTGTGGTTACCCCTATATATTAGGTGGGGATTTGTTTGTGTGACGGGATAGCAGACCCCTATTGTGGTTTTCTAGTCTTAACTTTGTTGTTTACAGATATATCAAGTTTAAAAAGATGAATATTAGAATCTTCAACACAACATGGCCTCCTCGCATCTCATGTCCATTGTCACTGCAGTTGGCTTGGATACTGTGTTTGCACCAGACTGGCATGCTGAAGATACAAGTAAAGGCTAATGTTTGGTTAACTAATTGGGATAAATATATGGTGAAGAAAAAAAGTACTATATTAAGCAGTTTAATTCCTCTTCATATTCCTGTTCCAGCACAAAATGTCATTAAATTGTGATAGTGATTACACATAATGACTACTTGATACTTTGATTTTGCTCAAAAGATCTCTTTTATCTCATCATTATTTACACTTTAAACTCTGCTTCAGAATCTACATTGCTGTCAATTTATGTGATGCAGATACTTAATTAGCACTGATTAGGAGCAGGAGTGTGTGTGGGAGAAGCTATTTTGCCACATACAGTCATTTTATTAAGCCTTAAATATTATGATTTAATGTGACTCAGGAATGAAAAGGTATTTGCAGTTTGTTAGGTTTATCTTGGTTGGGCCAATTTGAATGCTGTCCATGAAGCTGATGGGTGAAAGGTACGAGCCATGGCTGGGAGCTTCCAAGGAAGGTACTTCCTTGCTGTTTTTGCCCTGGTCTGGCATAGGATGTAGGGGCTGCAGTTGTAACATAAGAAATAGCAGCAACACAGGAAACAACAGGGAAAGGCTTGTTGGAAGTAGACTGTTTTAATAAAATGCTGAATAGTAGGACCTCTATACTTAGCCTTTTCTTGTATCATCTGCCCAACCTCAATAACTGAACTGGGGAGGGTGGGGGGGAAGGTTTTGAAAGGAAGGAGTAAGATTTGTGGGAGGAAAGGGAAATCTCTAAAGGTAAGTTGAGTTGTGACACAATCCAAAACAGGACAAGGAAACAGATTATTTGAAACTTAAAGATAGAAGAAGTTGACAAGTGTGGAAGAACACAATTGATGAGAACTTGTCTTCCAGGGCTGAAATCTTGAAGAACATCCATGTTTAATCCTTCAGTCTTAGACAAGTTGTGATAAAAGTCAAGGTGAAAAACAGTGAACCTAAAAAATTCCTAAATAACCCAAGTATTTGAAAATGGGCATCTGGGACAAATAAACTCAATCTCTAAGGAATTAATGCTAGAAAATTAATTGAAAATAATTTTAAAAACTTCTAAGAGGGCCAGACATTAGATGTGTTCTTTCCTGTACACTGCACCTGAATGTGGTTAAGCAGGACAGTACACAGAGGTATTAGAAGTATCCTTCTCAATGTATATTGTGTCCCAACATGCAAGAAAAAAGCTCTTAAACCTTACCAAGTGAAATGTCTGTTCATACGGAAGCAGATCAAAACAGATCTTGAGAAACAGCTCACCTTATACATAAAAGATTAGGTGAATCTGATAAAAGAGCAAAGGAAGTATTTAGGAAGGTAAGGTTGTTGCAGAAAAGCCACATGAATTCTCTACACTGACCTTCTCCTTGATTTTCTCAGTTATGATACTCCCACCAGGAGAGAAGTTTTAGGATTGGGACTGTCATTCTCTGGTTGCTCTGTGGTCCCAGATGTACTGTACAGAAGATCCAAAACTACACGTGTCTGACCTACTGCACAAGCTGCATGATCTGTCTGCACTGGCAGTTCTAAAGACGTAAACCGCCTGTTAGTGAGTAGGTTTCACAGGAGCAGTTTTTTCAGCCCATTGCTGGGATGTGTGTTAGGTTTTGCTGCACAGCTTACCTAGGAAACCTGATCACTCTGTGTACCTTCTATCTCAAGGGTCATTGCAAGTGGAAGAAATTCTAGAAGAAACTAATCTGTTGAATGCCAATTCCCAACCATGGATGAGATTCCTTCAAGAGTTATAAATAAAAATAGAGGTACAATTATGTGGAGAAATTATGACTGCTGTAACCTTTTACTTATATTGACTTAGAATTGCTATTTTTCATTGGGTACTTATGTCAGGGTATATTGTTCTAAAAGACTAACGTAGAGGACTATAGGCTAGCAAGTCTTAAGAAAGAACAAAGTTTTTAGAACACATAGGTAAATGCAATGTACTGGAGAAAGAAGTGTGAGTCAGCCTTAGCAAAGGAAAGCCATGCCTTGCAAATTACATTTTTTTTTTTTTTTTTTTTTTAGGGAATCGAAGCAGCTGGGCAAAGAGAATGTAGTCAGTATAACGTAACTAGATCTTTAAAAAGAGTTAATCAAAATGTCATATAAGATAGTATGAAAGAAAGATATCATGAAGTAAGAGGGGTCCTCAAGGAGATTAATGATAGGCTAGAAAATAAATAAGAAACAAATAACTGATTTTCATGCTGGAGAGAAAACACTTTCAGGGATCTGTGCTGGTTTATGGGTTGTTCAACATATGCATAAATGAACTGAAGAAGGTTATAAATATTAAAGTCTTCTGATGGAACAGTATTTAAGATAGCCCAGCTTGTACATAAGTACAGCTGGAAAGAGAAAGATCATGCAATAATGGGAATAAAATGGCATGTGGGAAAAGAAAATGAGTGCAGAACACTGCAAACAGAAAAGCTAATTCTAGTTAGTTGTGTAATATGAGCTGTCACCACTAGGAAAGGATTGTGTCACAGTCTTCCCTAAATATTCTTTATCAGCCCTTGTTAGAGCATAGATGATGGGGATATGGACACTTGGTATAATATCCTGTTCTACTGTTATGCAAAAAATAGTATTGATTTTTTTTTTTTTTTAAGAAACTGAAAACTTAAAAATTCTTTTTCCTTTCACTAAGATTTATGTAGAACATGGTCATCCCACTGCCAAAAGCGATAACAGAATAAATGAGTCTGTGCAGCTATTCTTAAGGCATGGTCTTTGTAAATTATTCTGCTACGGAAGCTGGAAGTGAACAGATTTGTTTAGACTGAACTTACAACAACGCAGGGGGAGATACATATTGCTGTTACTTTAGTGATATAAGTTTTAAACAATATTTCACTTGGGTCAGTCCCTCATTGTAGGTCATTGATTTTACTTACTATACCTTTGGATATATTTATCAAAAAGCTTCTGTAGACCAGCTGGTTTAGTATATATAGTTGGTGAAGAAATACATGTAACAGCTGAGTCCACAATGCAAAGATTATAACATTATATAGTAGACTGGTAGATGTTTTTGTGTTCAACTGTTGTGCATATTATATTATCTAAATGATGTTATAAAACCGAAGAGATTTGCTGCAAAGAAGGTACAAGGACTCTCTTTCTCATTGTACTTGAGTGAGGAAGTGATATATTATTACTTATATCTTAAATCACTAGAAAACACAGGAAAGACCCAAGCACAAATTGTCACTATTATTTAAGTGGTCACTGAGGTTCAAAGAAAGCTGGGTTTTGCTATTGTTGGGCTTTGAGGCTCATGATGTGATACAGGAAGCCTGTTGGGGGGAACTAAAACAGAATCCAGAAATTTCTGAGTCACAGCTCAACATTTCATGTGCTTATTTTTCAGGCAAACAAAAAGGCCTTTAAGGCAAATTAGTCTTGTGTTTTGTCAAGAGTATCTAAAACATAAATGTGTGTTAAATGTTCATTCTGTAGCCATCTTCACAAAATTTTCATATGTATTTCTATACCTCAACTGATTATCATGCTAAACTTGTCATTTCCAGACTCTTAGTGTTATTTTGGGATTGTTAAAAATGTAAAAAAAATTCTTAAATAACTTATTTTTATGTTGGTAGTATCTCTTCTCCATTTTAGGTGCTATATAAAAATTGATTTCTTCTTCTTAAAACCTTTCCTCCTCCAGCAAAATCCAACCTCCTGGGATTTAACCTCTTATTGAGTAAAAGAAATGGATTGTGTGTATTTTGAAATACTAATATTTTCTGTGCATGTTACATTGTATGAAATACATAGTAAACCCATGACAAAGAGTACTAGACTGCAGTTGTCCAAGTACTAAGCATTCCATAAGTTATTATTTGTTTAAGAATAAAAATTAAATCCTGAAAACTTGTTCCCCCCCCACCATGTGATAGGTAGAGTAAAAGTCTATTTTTATTTTTACTGTGTTTGTTATTAAGGTTGCTGTTATTTGTCATAGCTAATCTTCTATAGAAATAGCCATGAATGCCAGTACATTTTGCTTTCTTTTCATTTAGTGAGATCTAAACAAAAATTAGTACATCATGATGATCTCGGAAGCATTTTAGGAAAAATGTGAGCAGTAACCAAATGTTAATGATGCTCCTTTTCTTCATTATACCTTGCTGTGTTATAATATTTGAGCTACTTAGTCCCTACATAAGTACTGGTTTTATTTTAACACTTACTAGGGCCAAATCATTTCAGGAACCTTTCAGCAATTTAATTATTAAAATAATCAGTATTATGTACAACTTCTGTTTGCCTTGCAAGTGAGACTATCTGCTTAGGTCTGTTGGTACTGGCTGTTTGTGCTGACCAGAAGTAAAATTTATGCAGCTTTTGTGTTGTTTCCCCC
>NW_010333661.1:41757-55453 GCF_000700745.2 Antrostomus carolinensis
CTGAACTCTGCATTACTTGAAAGCCACCCCTCGAGCAAAGACAGGCAGCTGTACCCTCTTCACTCCGTGCTCCTCTGCTGGTACTGTGTATGGTGCATGGGCAAGGGCTGCTCTTGTTCTGCAGTAGGGCTGTTGCTGTGACTCAGCCCAAGCCACCATCGTCTAATATGACAGGCAAACTGTCAGAAAGAATACAGTCAAATTGAGACCTCGTGCCCATGGGTGGAAAAACCTAGCACAGTTGCAAAGTAGCATTAGTGCAGCAAAAAGCTTAAGATGTGCCCTGTGTTCTGTAGTGGTTTGAAAACATACAGCAGACCAGAAAATCTAAATGCTGAGTGGCTGTGCTCTTGAAGGGGTTTCTAATCCAGGCAAGGGTTCTCTTGCAGAGCCATTTCTAGAACCCAGAGATTTGGTTTCTTCAGAGTCATTTGCAAGGGTATGTATTATCTTGCCTGTGACTCAAGAATTTTTTTCCATTCCTGCATTTTCAGGTGTCCTGACTTGTTCTGCTTCTGCAGACTTGTGGAATAAGGACTCTTTCTTGGTTAAATCACTTGCAGTTAAGCTTGAGATAAAAGGGAAAGAAACCTGGAGGAGAGGTGAGGGGCAGTATGCTTATGCTTCCAGAATGGAAATGCTCTTTTACTACAATATTATATGATGTGTGATGCAAATGGTGCACCACACTAATGTTCCATTTTTGTCCTTGATGTGATGGTGGTGACCTGGGACCATTAAGACTACAGGAAATACAGTAGAGTTCAGTACTGCTAGTCTCTTTAGTAGTGTTTAGTAGTGTTTGGAAAAACAGTAGCACCATTCTTCAGGCAGTGCTGCAGAAGTTGCTCAGATTATCCCCATGGCCCTGGTGGGCAGATTTTGCATTTTTTGCAAAACAATGTCTAGGTTGGAAATAGTATACCACCAAAGCTTTGACAATTCTTTCCGCTTTTTCTTTTAATGCCAAGGTATTTAGCAATGTTTGTGTGACACCTTACAGTAAAATCTTGTGCTTTGTATGCTGATACCTGTCAGCGTGTGTTTCAGATTCTTATGCTTGTATTTACTGGATGAGCTCACTGATGGTGTCTGGGTAGAAGCTGTACAGGCTCAGACAAACCCCAGGCAACTGTTCTTATCTTTCTTTTGGGCAATATTGTTTCTCCCAATGCTGAGTTCACCCAAGGAGAACATATATTCCCCCCAAGTGGCTGAGCATGGAGGGGGAGTAGGGTACAGCTGGGGATCATCCAGATCTTTCCCTCTGTTTTCATTCTTCTTTTTTTCATTTCATATTTGGGATAGAGCTATCTGTGGTACATGTTTAACCCTGTCTTGAATTTACAAAAACTTTTAACAGAGTCAACTTTCAGGTATGATAAAAAAGATTGCTTCTAGACTGTAGATGCAGGAGCCCACTGAACTCATAGTTGTTACTACTGGGAGTTCGTGAAGGCTTCTTGAGGGCATGAGAGATATTACCTGATTTAGCTTTTGTGGACCACTTTTGAGGACACTTAGTAATAACCATGATGTGGAATAATGGAACTGAGAGGTTGAACCTTACAAATCTCTTGACATTTTGGGGTTTTTTTGCTTCTCTAGTTTTCTATAGCTTGGTGGTTGGAAGGCTTGCTTGGTCTGATGGGAGACTAATTCTGGCAGTAGGGCTCACTCACTCACTGCAAATGGAAGTTACTCACTGGAAAAATCAGAAAATAAGAACCTATCCCAGAAAGGTGTCCTGGCTGTTTTCTGCAACCAGATGAAAGATCTTGGAGACTTTGGCTTGCATGAGTATTAGAGCATTCATCTGGGATGTGGGAAAGATGACATAGAACTAACCAGACTGTGGGACTCATAATGTAGCTGACTGCTGTGGTTTAAACCCTCATATAGTTTTGTGAAGCATCTTGTCACTTGATGATTTTCACTGGAAACTTTAACCTCTTTTACTTTCATCTTTGTGTGGAAGAGATATGTTTTGAAATTTTGACCCTTTCCTGCACAGGTCCAATGAGAAGTATGCAAGCCTTTGCTGTTTTTTAGTTGTAAAACTTGTCCTGTTTGGACATGATGTAGGTGGACAGCAGAACACTAAGAAAGCGTTAGGTCAGCTGCAGCATTTGGAGACAGGCCTCAGCCTGAAAGCTGTTAAATCTCAGCTAATGAATCCTTTTAAGTAATGACTGTTTATGGAAAAAGTGATAGTTTTGTAAATCAGTCAAAAGAAAAGCTATACAAATATTGATTAATTAAGTTTTTCAGAACTCTGTGACACAGTTAATTATATTTCTCTTGCTCAAAAAATATTTTTGTGGAGAAAAATATAAATCTGAGGCTCTTCTCTCATTTTTGTCTGGTTGCTGTTCATGTTCTCGCAATGTGTTCTTTATGATAGGAGTGAGCGGAGTTGAGGTTTATGCATCAGCTCTTGCTTCAAGAAGCAAACATATGCATTTTTCTGCCCCCAAGTTGACAATTATTTATTTGTCTTGTTTTTCAGTTTTGCTTAAATAAAGAAAAAGAACCTTACCTACACATCTTACTACTGGTAGTTTGTAGCCCAAACTGGAATGCCTATCCCACGTGAATATCTACCCTTTCATTCAATCCATTATTGAGACACAATTAAAAGTAAGCATTTAAATCACAAAGAGATTATTCCTTTTTAGCTGATTAAAGGTTCCTGCCACTTGCATCTATTGCATTTGCCACTTAGAATATGTCTGTGCACTCCACTAAAACCCACACTTCTCTCCCTTCCAGAGATGCAGTGTGTTTGTGAGTTCTGCTTCTTTCTATGGCTTCACCTGAGGAATTTTTCTTTTAATTGTGGAAGCCTGCTTTGATTTAATGGAAGTTTCTGTCCTGTGAGAACGATAGTGTAACACTGTGGGTTTTTTTCTGAAGTGTTCACTTTTTATAGGCAAAAACAATTGTGTACTTAATTATTCCCATTAGTGGTTCTGATTTTGAAACCGATTCAAATGAATACTCCTTTGGAATAAAAGATTGAGCACTGGCACACTGAATCAGAGTGGCAATTTGAAAAATCATCACTTATTTTTTTGTTCCTTTCGGTGGACACATAATTTTATACTGTTTAGTTCTAAAATACTTGCTACCATTCCGCAACACACTACATGGGAAGCAGTTGCGAACTGGGAGATTATATACTATGGAAAGAATTTTGGTTTTCTGAATGACATCAATTTTGCCATCATATATATTAAAACAGTGCAAAAACTAACTAGCTCATCCATACTTGCTCTAATCTATATTCCTCTTTTGATTTTCTTTTTTTCCCCCCTTGCTTTGTACTGCAGTAGCAAGTGTAACAATTTACAAGACTACTTTGGCATCAAATGTCAAACATCCAAGAAATGCTATTTATCTATTTATTTATTTATTTATTTATTTATTTATTTATTTATTTAACCATATGTTGAGTAAAGTCTCTGAGATGGCCACTTAGGTAGTCACTTGCTAGATTGAAGTTGGTGAATAACTCAATTTCTTTGTACAGAACAATTTTGGAATGTTAGATTTTGCAAATTAATACTCTTCTAATTCCCTCAGAGCCTTTGTCTAGATGAGGAAGATATAAATGACGGACAACAGGCCTGCCCTAGGCTTCCTTCAGGCTCTTCATCCCGGCCATATTGCCAACCTTTTCTTGTTCCCTTATGCTTTCCCCTCATGAGGTGGGAGGAGGAGAAGGAGGTCCAGGGGCAGAGGAGAGGTCTCTCCCTGCAGCTGTCCTTTACCTCCTTATTTCTGAATGCCATCTTCCCCATTACCTCTCTCCTTGGGCACCTTCTGCCACTACACCTGGATGTCAGGTCTGGGAGGAATGCCTGGTAAGGAGCAACCGGGATTCACTTTGTCATCTGGCTTCATCACAATCTCTGATAGCCACCACAGAGAGAAAGCAAGGAGAGTTTTGGTCAAGTTCAAACACTTCTGGTTTCAAAGTTCCACTCAGGGGTGCCCTGGGTCTCTTCCCTTTTCTTGCGCTGACTGAGGGTCCCACAGGTGCTGCGGTTCACTTCAAATCCAGCAGCTCACCCCTGCAAAGCTCATGTTTGGGCAAGTTAGTGTTTTCTAATTGAAAAATTGGTAAAAAGGATTCTTCACACTTCTGCTTGTTCACCATTTAGGAGGCCTCTGTAAGAAGTATCAGAAAAAAATATTTTGTCAGAGCAATGAATGCTTCAGCATTTGCTACTGGAAGATTTTTTTTTTCTTTTGAGGGAAACAAAAAAAGTTTTTCTCCCCATTGTTCTCATGAATACCTGTGATCTGACCCATGCAGACTTATCTTCCTTTTTCTAAGAGATGGCAGTTGCAGACCAAAAACTGGATTTTTTGTTTGTTTGTTTCTGTCAGCAGTTTAAAATAACATTGATCAAGGAGATCAAACTGGCTGAGAGCAAACAAATATTTTTCCCTTGACTCCATTGTTGACTTGATTTACAACTGTTGTGTGTGGTGGTATTCAATTGGTGCTTTTGTATTTATTTTTGCAAGTGTAGTAGTTAAATATATGTATATCTTTGTTAATTGTATTTGTAATCTCAAATCAGTTTGTGCAATTGATTTCATTTTGTTTTCCATATGAAAGCAGTTTTGTGTTGATTTTAGCATTCTCATAATATTTCTTTAGTGTTTTTTCTGCATTCTTTTAGTTTGTTTTAGTAAGACTTAGTTTGGAGTCTAGTCAGAGTGTCTTTATCCAGTACTGTTTTCTTGTTCCCTGTTCTTGAAGATACCTATCTTACCTCCACTTGAAACTTATCCCTTGTGTGAGTTGTGTTTCACCCTCTCTCTCCTCAAATACTGAGAAATGTTCAATCCTTATTGATTTAAAGTGGCATATGAAATTCCTGTCTGGAGTTAGAATCAAAGTCAAAATTGTAAAATGGCATTTGTTTCACCCTTACTCTAATAAAATTTATAATATTTACCAACCTTATATGTGAGTCATTAGAAAAAACCCCTAGAGGGAGACATGATCACAGATGGATTATTGTAATGCCTCATCACTCTGATCTTTTCACAATAGCTGAAGTAATTTCTCTAGGCCAGTTTGCATAGCCTATTACTTGGTAACTGAGTAGTGATAACAATGTTATTGTTTGTAGGTGCCTAATCAGTTTTTTTCTTCTTTTAAAATAAGAGTGTTTTTAATTTGGCAAGGGAAATGGAGGAAAAAAGAAAAGGCCTATCTCATCTTTTTTGTTTGTTTGTTTTTAAATCTCAGTCTTGGTGATACATAATAATGACATAGTGCACTGGCAATGCACCCTGTCACCCCCCCAGACCATCTTTCTCTGGCTGTATTCTGCACTGAGTAATCTGCATATTTGTGATTGCATTTGTAATGCTTCTACTACTGGTTTGAAAGGCGCAGCAATGTGCTCTGAAAGGTTTCATTTATGAGTTTTCTGTGTATGATTATTGCAAAAAAGATTATCTTAGTATACTATATTGTTTGGATGTCGACAGGGTAATTAACCTGTAGTATGATCCTGTTAATTCAGTTTCCTTAAACATAATTTGTTGTTTAGATGTCTTCAGACATTTTCTTATAAATGTTTTGGGGATTTTTTTGATTGCTTTTTACATGAATTCCATTAAATTGTCTTACAAAATATTTGTCTTTTACCTTACAGTGAATAATCAATATTTTATTTTCCTCTGGTAATGAGGATTTAAATATTTTTCACTGACTGTATGAAAAATGGGGCTTAAATTCTGTTTTTATTTAAAAATCTCAATTGTTTTGTTGTATTTCAGTACCAAAATTCACAGAAAAGTTCAACCTCTAAAAAGCAGATGCATATTTTAGTAATGCCAATCTGAATATTCTCCTGTAGATGTGCATACTTTTTCTTAGCTTTAAATAAAACAATGCAAAGACATTCAAAGGAAGGATAAACTTTACCTAACAGCTGCATGTTTTTAAGTGTTCTGATCAAGATGATGTTTTCATGCCTGCTTCCTACTCTGATTTCATGCCAATGAAAAGGAGCTGTCTTGCTGATACCAGAATACCAGATCTCTCATGAGATATGGGATCCTGAGGAGTTCCTTTAAAAATCGCTTCTTAAGTGTCGGCATCTTTCTGACTTCCACCAGTCCTGTTAACTTTTTCTTCCTTTTCCTTCCATTTTGGCAGATAGTATTTTCTGCCTCTCTCCTCCTCCCCCTGCCCCTCCTCTTTTGGGGATGAAGGGGAGCATCTTTGTCATTTTTGCTATCATTCTACTATTGCTTTTTATGTGCCACCTCCTCCAGTAAACCCAAACCACAAAAAAGTGCCTTGTTATTAAAGTTTTCTGAAACCAGGACATGTACTGTAGAATTGCTGGTGTGAAGATTGGTGAAAGATGTGATGCTTTTAGGCTAATACATGTGTCAGACAGACTGGACTCACAGTAGAAGGACCTGTAACTGTAGACAATAAACATCTATCCAGAAGCTAAAAAAACTGGGGCAGCTGTGCTAGTAGCCTTCTCCAGTTAACAGAGTTCTTCAAAGAAGATGGAGAGTTGCCCTAATCTCCCTTTAACTGGTGGAGGTGAAGGACCCAAATGGATGGGGTCTAAACTGCCCTTTTACGGTTCTTCATCCTACATTAGCTGTGCAGGAGGGTCAAAAAGCTGTTCTCCTAACTTTGGCACAATGCGTGGGGCCTCTCAAGAAAAGGCATCCTTCAGAATGCACACAGGTTGTTGATTTTTTTTATTCATTTATTTATTTAAACTTTGATTGGAGCTTGATGTGTTGATGAGACTACCTGGGTTCCTAGTCACCTAACTGCCTAAGGGATTGTGTCTCATCTGCTTTGCACCTGCTTCATGGAGCTGAGAAGATGCCTGCAGCAAATTTTCCCAACTGTCAGTTTTTGCTGGACCATATTGTCCTTTCATGGTACAAAGTATTCCCAGGCATCTACTGTTCCAAGTGCAGACTGCAAGAGTCTTCATCAGGAAGGAGCTTTCTGAAATAAGGGTGTTCTTGGATCAGGTTGCTCAAAGCCTCATCTGTAGAATCATAGAATGGTTTGGGTTGGTAGGGACCTTAAAGATCATCTAGTTCCAACCCCCCCTGCCCTCAACAGGGACACCTTCCACTAGACCAGGTTGCTCAAAGCCTCATCCAACCTGGCTTAAAACACTTCCAGGGAGGAGCAGCCACAGCTTCTCTGGCCAACCTGTTCTGGTGTCTCACCACCCTCACAGGAAATAATTTCTTCCTCATATCTAATCTAAACCTACCCTCTTCCAGTTTAAAGCCATTTCCCCTTGTTCTATCACTACTTGCCCTTGTAAAACATCCCTCCCCAGCCTTCCTGTAGGCCCCCTTCAGACATTGGAAGGCCACTATAAAATCTCCTGTAAGCCTTCTCTTTTCCAGGCTGAACAGCCCCAACTCTCTCAGCCTGTCCTCACAGGAGAAGTGCTCCAGCCCTCAGATCATCCTCGTGGTCTCCTCTGGACTTGTTCTAACAGGTCCATGTCTTCTTGTGTTGGGGGCTCCAGAAATGGACACAGTACTCCAGGTGGGGCCTTACGAGAGTGGAGTACAGGGGGAGAATCACCTCCTTTAACCTGCTGGCCACGGTTCTTTTGATGCAGCCCAGGATACGGTTGGCCTTCTGGGTTGCAAGTGCACATTGCCGGCTCATGTTGAGCTTCTTGTCCACCATCAGCTTTCCACTTGCATAAGCATTACAGAAATAGTAGTTAGCCTTTGGAAAGGACAGGGAAAGTAACTTAAATATAAGTATCAATTAATTGCTCAGAAACATTTTATTAATATTTTTGAATATGTTGAGTTGTCTGTTGCCTGGAGGTATTTCAATTCTTTCAAGAACTGAAGAGAAAGCTGGGAGTTTAAGTGGTCAATTGCAGAATATGGAAAGAGGGCTTTGGAAAAATGTGAGGCACAAAAAGCTAGCTTCAAAAATCACAAATGTGTTATTTAAGCTTACTAAAACCTGAAAGAGAACATGATGAAAAGGAAATGCACAACACCAAGCCTCTGCATAGCATTCTGGCACCAAGTTAAACAAATATAAATTTTTCTTACGTTACATGCAAACTTCATGAAGGTTTTCACTTTTGGTGTCATTACACTAAAAGTTCTTAAAGGTGAAGCTGTCTGAAGGGGGACATAGAGAACAATGGAGGAAGGGAAGAGAAAGATTTCCCTTGGACAGATAGTTTCATGGTTTGTTTTTTTGCATGTCTTCTTTCATGTCTTTGTTGCAGCTCATGCTGATCCCTCTAGGACATGAGATCCTACACAGAACAAGCCCAAGCCTGATCCAGTATGGTAGTTTAAATGTAGTACCTTCTCTCTTTTGTCTTAATGACACCTCCTTCTGCCCATTAAAGAGAAGGATCGTGAAATGCACCAATTTTAGCCTGTATTATCTTGTGTAATGAAGCCTTGACAAATGACACCCTTATAGGCAGAAATATCAGCATTGTTATTTGCTAGGCCCTTATAGGAGACCTCCAAGTGCACAGCATGTGTAAATGTAGGAGCTGCAGCACCCTGGAGACCTGGAGGAAGGAGTGACATGCCAGAAGAAAGTAAAGGTCTCCTCTGTACAAACCAAAAAAGTGAGTCCAGTCTTAGCTATGCCAATAGGTACAGGTACAGCAAATGCAAAGCCCAGCCTAGATCTTCATACCTATCTCTGTCCAGTCTGATTACATCTACCCAGAATGGCTATGCAGTGCTCAGTCTCAGTTCCTGTTGCTGAGTGTGATCGACTTACAGCCCCACCAACCAGCTTGTCATGAGATAAGCCAATTTACTTGACAGGAGATTTCTCAAGTGCTGAAAGAAATTTTGTATCTGGCTGACATGTTCAGTACTTTGCTAGGCACAACACGGCAGCACTGTCTCCCCTGAAAAGAAGCAGAAATTTCCTTGGCTATTATACTTTGTCAGTTCCCCTTATCACTTCAGGTAGTTGAGTCTAAGGAATTTTGACTAAACTTGCAAAAAAAATATCCTTTCTTCCTTCTCATTCTTGTTGTATGAGTAAGATGGTATCTATTGAGCCTGAAATTCAAGAAATGTCTCTCGTCCTGTGTTTTTTGATTTAGTAAATTGTTTATGTGCTCCTTTAACCACACAGTTAAGGGCATAGGTCTTTGCCTCATTGCCCTGAAGTGTTGCAGGTGTAGACATTTTGTCACCTACTCATTTCGGTTTGGGTGTCTGCTTAGTATTTCTGAGGTACAGGTTTCCTGCTGTTTCCCTTCAGGTATTACTGGTTTCAGTAATAAATAAACCTTATTCAGTAAGAATCCTTAACTTTCCTTCCCTTGGACTGCTAACTGATGTAATATCTTTGAAAACGTTGATGTTATCTCTGTCCAGGCCAAATGTAATGAGACTCAACTGCAAGCCATTTCAGTTCTGGCTCAGAGGTGTTGTAGAGGTCCATTCCTGCCAAGCAGGCTAAGACGACAGGCCTGTGTCTGTTTGCTTGGGCCCTCACAATTTTAGCCATTGTTCTGGAGGCAAAATACTTCAAAACCTTGTTTTCAGAATAACATCTAGGCAGCTGGTAAAACCTGTCTGATTTCCACCACCCCCAACCTTCTATTCTTACCTGCTTTTGGTTCTTCAGGTATTTCTCCTCACTGTTTTATATCTATAACTTTTATCAGCTTTCCCTGCCACTCTCTTGCAACTTTCAGTCTGAGCTTGCTTCTGCTTACTGTAAAATATGGTGTTTAGTTGGATCATATTTTACCATTAAGTAACATATAATTACATATCCTCTTTGACTTGTCTCAGTTTCAATTAGGTTTTGATATATCACTTGTTCTGTTATTTAGCTAATTACTTTCTTCCTATGGAACGCTGCAGAGAAATATCTTTTTAATAAAAGATTCTGAAATCCTATTTTTGTTGTTGAATGTATCCAAGTAGCTTACACATTGTTTTCTACCACAAAACCCATCTGGATTGTCAGCATTGTGTATATGTGTGTGTATTATAGCACTGCAATTATTTTCCAGGGATCTTAGTGTATTTGTGTCTGCCATCAAGATGAATGTGTACCAGATGCTGTTTTAAAATGAAGCACTAATGTACAGGCTGATGGATGGAAAGTTTGTCAAAAGTAGTGAAAGCTTCTACAGGGGATACAAAGCAGCTGGAAAAATTCATTGTTATGTGCTGCTAGTATGAGTCTCTAGTTCAGCTGTGCCACATTTTGATTAGAAAGCTAGATTCTATGGAACTGTCAAACATAGTTCCTGATATTCTCTCTTTTTATGGCATCTGCAATTTGGTATTCACCTCTTTATTCTCAGCCAACAAATCTACTGTTTTTACGTGAATGTCTTTTAAGAAGTAGTAAAGCATAAGAGTTGGGAGATGTGAAATGTATTTGTAACTTCTATGTGAATGTCTTGTTGGCCGATGGAAATTAAAATGCCCCGTTGATTGTTTCACTTGTGTTTGTAGAGAATAGCTTGTACAGCAGATGAACAATTCCAATTTTTTTTTCTTTTTTAGTTCTCTATTATGTTACCAACAATACTGTTCTCTGCTTCAAAGTATGACTATAATTAGCAATGTAATTATGTAAAAGTGGCACCATCTTATTCAGCCCTGCTTCTCCCTATGCTTAGACCTATTATGCCTATTTTTGCTTTCCAGATACTCAAGTTTCTCCTAGGGCTGCGTCAACTAGGAAGAATTTGTTTCTTGCAAGGGATTTTATTCCATACTAACACCTGTCTCATCAATATGCAGGGCCTTGTCAGTTTCAGTGCTTGAAACTTATTTCTGAATCTCCAAGTGCCTTTCATCCTGCTCTGTAATGCCCACTTATCTGGCTTCCTTCTGCATGCCAGACATCTTTTTCTATTGCTTTAGGAGAGTCTCTCTTACTTTTTTCTTTCTAGGCATTCCCAGAGCTAGTTCTGCTCTCTTTTGAGGTAGTCTCTCCTAATGACCAGTATCAAGATGATATTTAGAAGAAGATATCTTCCCACCTTATGTCTCCTCAAGATGTCAAAAGAGAGAAGCTAAAAATAGTCTATTTTGTGCTCCAAGCTTCCATAAGACTAAGTGGCAGAGGTAGTGACAAGGCACTTCATGACTTAGCATTGGGATTACTAGTTATTTCTGTAGGAAAATGGCATTCATCTTGTGCATATGAAGGCTAACCTTGCAATCTCTTTCATCGATGCTCACTTGGGCCTGATGCACTATGGTCACCTTCTCATAAACTTACTCCTTACCGGACTTGCTTTAGAATATTATGTCAGAGTTTACTGCCCTTGACAGACTTGAGAGGTGGGCCGGAAAACATTGCTCCAGTTTAACTGCAGTGCTTGTGTGATTTTTTTGCTCACTGTTTATACTCTTTAACTGCATCTTAATGGTGAGAGCATTTAAAAACCAGAACCCACATGTGTTTCATAAAACACTTGCCTTGAGTTTTACCCATAATCATTCTTGCAATAATCTGGCCATGAACTCAAATGGTAGATTGAAACTAGATGATCTTTAAGGTCCCTTCCAATCCAAACCATTCTATGATTCTATGATTCTATGAAATATGCAAGTTTCTGTGTTTGTATCAAGCAAAACTGGCAAGTTTTTTACAAGTGAGCAGTATATGCAAATATACAACAGAGTGGTGGTATTGGTAATGTCTGCTACCATTTATTGGAAATCAAAAATTATGCCTTATGCTGATATGCTCTCAGACAGAGGGGGTTAGGAAGGTATTTTTGATGAAGTGTTGGGGAACCTTCAAGCCCTCTGGGTAATAGCTGAATAGCACATGGCAGAAATTTTCAGAAGAATGAAGGCTAATCTTGTGCTCTGACCAATACCGATTTTTTTTTTTTCAGTATTACAGAGTTTGTGGTTAAAGTTTGGGAGGGGGACTGTAGTCACATGGATGGCAAAACCAAGTTTACCATAAGTGTACTTTGTTCCTAGGTCTATAGATCTTTGTTGGAAAGACCTGACCAAATTACATATTTATTAAGTTGTATCTGTATTAAATATAGGTATGAATTATTAAGGAATTACGGAGTATTTTTTAAATTGTTTGCTCAGTTCTTTTTATTACTTAATAAATAATTTTGTCATGGAAAGACTGTAAATTTATAAATACTAGCTGAAAACACCTGTGTTCTAGGCAGAAATATAGTTTCTAGAAGTTACATGAAAGTAGATTATTGCTGGATTTTTGCTGGCCTTCTAAAGAATGCTGCATAAGCAAATGCAAAAGTTATCAGATCTGTTTCAGTCTGAACTACAAAGAAAGATTTCCCATTTTACTTTTGAATGTAAACCACTTAGTGTGTTTAATCTGATGGTATTTTCTTCTAGAATGAGAAACATTTTATTAGACCTTGCATTAGGATCCAGGTGTTTTTATTACAGTTCCTAGGCATTGCATTTGATTTTGTGGCAAGGAACAGTCAAATTGTTTTGTGTGTAGCTGAAATTTCTTAATTTTCAAAGTTTGTTCTTTTTCTTTCTTTTGTCTTGCAGTTTTCAGTGAAGATCTACACGCCAGTCTATATTTTGTCAATGCATCTCTGCAAGAGGTAGTGTTTGCTAGCACCACAGGGACATTGGTACCCTGTCCAGCAGCAGGGATCCCCCCTGTGACGCTCAGATGGTACCTAGCAACGGGCGAGGAGATCTACGATGTCCCAGGGATCCGCCACGTCCACCCCAATGGCACTCTCCAAATTTTCCCCTTCCCTCCTTCAAGCTTTAATAACTTAATCCATGATAACACTTACTATTGCACAGCTGAAAATCCTTCAGGGAAAATCAGAAGTCAGGATGTTCACATTAAGGCTGGTAAGTACAGTCTTTTATTGGGTTCAAATTAGCTTAAGGAGGGTGGAAACTTTGATGTTTCAAACAGAGTAGCAGCAGCTGTGAATCAGAGGAAATTGTCCAGAAGTGTAACCTCTGAAGTCTTCACAATATTAAGTGAAATAGTGAATTCTTAACTCTCCTCCCTGATTTGATTTATTTTGGTGGTGAAAAGTTAGCTTTCCAAAGATCATAATCAGTTGAGATTCTGCACAAGTATAAGGAAAAACAAACTGATAATGAAATCATTAATCAGAGCATGGTTACTCATTAAAGAGCTGTGTGAGAAAAGGATGTATCCTTTGGCATTTTATATAGGGGTTGGAAGAAAAAAGGAATGCTTGTCTAATCACAACCCTTCTCATTTGTTTGTATACAGCTGTGCTTTTTTTTTTTTTTTTGAGAGAGAGGAACTTGTGTCCTGTGTAATGATTCAGCAACTGATGTTAGTCCATAGGCTTTCTGTGTAAGCTAGAAGACGTAAATGAGCATAATGGTTTTGCATCTGTTTTCTGCACTGACTGTGCAGACTGGGTCAGTCAGTGAAGAATTAGAGTGGGATCAAAATCAGGCCTTTTGTTACAACACATAAACACATGATTGCACGGTTTTTGAAGGTTTTGTCTACCCACTTCAGTTAATTAAAATATTCAAACAAACAAACAAAAGCTAGTCTGGGGGGTTGACCCTTGGCTAATGCAAATCCTCATAACATCTTTGCTGTTGGTGGAGCTATGCTAGGCTTTCCTCAGAAGAGAAGTGTCTTTCCTTTGGAGATATGCCTTCACAGGAGTTATGT
>NW_010333661.1:55487-110933 GCF_000700745.2 Antrostomus carolinensis
TGTGATTCTCTTTTTAAATAAAAGGAATTTATATCATCTTCTTAATGGCAGATTAACATTGAGAGATCTGTAGTTTGTAGAAAATTAGAAGGCAAGAATAAGAAACAAGTTTCAATGAAGTTCATGTGTCTTATCAAAATCTTAGTCTAGAAAAGTGGGTTTTCTTACACAAGAAGTGACTAGAAGAAGGAAGTTCGCGTAATGCGTATGTGGAATTTCTATAATGGTCTGTGCTTCTTCTGAAAGCGTTTAGTTGTCTGTAGATTAAAAAAAGTTTGAAAATCAGAGATTCATAAAAATACATAGTAACTAACTTTATGTTTGGAACTCACTTTTGTTTTTTGTGGTTTTGATTTTACTTCAATGGATTTGTGAACAAGTTATCTGGCAGAATTATATTTAGAGAGAACATAATATTTTTTTTTGTCCTTTGCGGATTTGTATTTCAATTCTGAGCATCTTTTGGGAAGCATTTTTTCCAGTATTAGTTTTCAATTTTTCTATTTCTTAGATAAACTAACGTGGTGATGTAGAGGAGGCTGAAACTTGCAAAATTGTTATCTGAGGCTCTGAACTGGTGTTCATTAAGTTGTAAAAGCATATGATATAGATGGCAGAATGCATCTGTGTCTTATGTCTGTTGCTCAGCATTGACCCATTTATCTGTGGAACCCCAAAAGAAGTCTTCCTCCTCTGCTTAAGAAATAAAATCTCACAAATGGACGAACAACCTGAAAAAAAGGCTTTGCAGTAGATGGCTGTAGCTGCTTAACTCAAAAGCTAAAACCTCTTTTTGACCAACTCAGAAATATCCCTTTTAACCCTTTTCCTTCCCTTTTTAGCCTTTTATCCCTGATCCATTCATTTCTCCATACAGTTCAGTTCTTCAGTTGGTCTGAGGTTTGGATAACAAGTTAAACAAGTCCCCTTCCTTCATGTCAACTGATACTGTATGTCAGAGCTGTCATTGTGCCTGATGGCAGGTAATAGCTATTAGTGAGTATATTTTGCAAAGGCTTGTGTAATCCCCCAGTCATAGGAAAATACAATTTCTGAGAGAGTCTTCTGTGCCTAGCGGTAGCTATATTTTATGTTCAGATGATAAACCCTGTTTTGCTCAAATATGAAGTGAAAAAGTTCATTTGTTTATGTGTTACTTTCAATTACATTTTTATTCATGTGAAATCTTTACACGGTTTCAGATTTGCCCTAATTAGTATGATTTTTTCTTTTCTTCTCCATCTCCTCCTCCTTCCAGTGTCCTCCAACAGCAATAGGATTTCCTAGGAATACAGAAGCAATCAGAGGAAGATCTAATCATATCACAGTCTTACAAAAGCTAATATAGAATCATAGAATCATTGGAAAAGACCTCTAAGATCATCAACTCCAACTGTCAACCTAACACCACCATGCCCACTAAACCATGTCCTGAAATGCCATGTCTACGGGTTTTTTGAACACCTCCAGGGATGATGACTCCACCACTTCCCTGGGCAGCCTGTTCCAATACTTGATAACCCTTTCAGTGAAGAAATTTTTCCTAATATCCAATCTAAACATCCCCTGGCACCACTTGAGGCCATTTCCTCTTGTCTTATTGCTTGTTACTTGGGGGAAGAGACCAACATCCACCTCACTACTACCTCCTTTCAGGTAGTGGTAGAGAGCAATAAAGTCTCCCCTCAGCCTCCTTTTCTTCAGACTAAACAATCCCAGTTCCCCCAGCCACTCCTCGTAAGACTTGTTCTCCTGACCAGTTTTGTTGCCCTTCTCTGTACACACTCCAGCACCTCCGTGTCCTTCTTGTAGTGAGAGGCCCAAAATTGAACACAGGACTTGAGGTTTGGCCTCACCAGTGCTGAGTACAGGGGCACAATCACTTCCTTACTCCTGTCAGTTCCCTCTGTAGAACCTTCCTACCCTCAAAAAGATCAACACTCCCACTGAATTTGGTGTTGTCTGCAAACTTACTGAGGGTGCACTCAATCCCCCCATCCAGATCATTGATAAAGGTATTAAACAGAGCTGGCCCCAAAACTGAGCCCTGGGGAACACCTCTAGTGACCAGCTGCCAACTAGGTTTAACTCCATTCACCACAACTCTCTGGGCTCGGCTAACCACACAGTTTTTTACCCAGTGAAGAGTACACCTGTCTAAGCTATGAGCTGCCAGCTTCTCTATGAGAATGCTGTGGGAGACAGTGTCAAAGGCCTCACTAAAGTCCAGGTAGTCAACAGCCACAGCCATATCCTCATCCACTAAGCAGGTCACCTGGTTGTAGAATGAGATCAGATTGGTCAAGCAGGACCTGCCTTTCATGAACCCATGCTGGCTAGGCCTGATTCCCTGGTTGTCCTGCACATACCATGTGAGTGCACACAAGATGAACTGCTTCATGATCTTCCTCAGTACTGAGGTCAGGCTGACAGGCCTGTAGTACCCTGGATCCTCCTTCCAGCCCTTCTTGCAGATGGGTATCACACTGGCAAGCCTCCAGTCATCAGGGACTTCCCCTTTTGACCAGGACTGCTGATAAATCATAGAAGGTTGGAAGGGACCTTAAAGATCATCTAGTTCCAATTCCCTGCCATGGCAGGGACGTCTTCCACTAGACCAGGCTGCTCAAAGCCTCATCTCTTTACTGATGGAGAGTAGCTTGGTAAGCTCTTCCGCCAGCTGCCTCAGTATTCTAAGGGTAGATACAGCTCTGCCCATTCTCACAGTCAGCTTGAGAAAGTCTGAAGCTCATTTACCTGATTCCCAAAGAGTACATATGGGAGATATATGTGAGATTCCAGCTCATAGATGATCATGACTGTAGTTTTGCATGTAATTTGGCATATAATGCAACACACATCCTCAACCCCACAAAAAACATAACTCCCACACCTAGACACCCAAACCCAATCCTCTTCCAGGCCAGTTCCACTTGGGAGTAAAGGTGAATATCTCCATTTCAGCTTCAAGCTTCCCTGTGCAATCATGGCAGGGAGGAATATACCTCTATAGCAAAGGCTGAAATTCTCATATAAATTCATGACTTGGGATTTAAAAAAAAAAAAAAAAAAAAAAATCAGTCATTTATGAGAACTGGCAAAACTATGATCTGGAAATAACTGAGGAGCCTCTGAAATCCCAATAATGTAAACTTTTTAAGCAAGGAAATAAATAAACCTCTTTCCAGTTTTTTTCTGCCTCACATATGGTTTCTGTGTTTGCTTTTACTGAAATTAACAACTAGGTAGAATGTCAACTGTTTTGTAAAAATACAAATACCTTTATCAGTGTGTTAGGATATTGCTGCTAAACAAGTGTTTTCTGTAAATGATGGTTGCAGCATTAGCATTAGACAAAAGTCAACCTCATTAAAGTGATCTATGTGCCATTCCCTCCAGCGTAGAACAAGATTAGGGGGCTGCTTCATCACAGGGCAGTATTGTAAAATTTACTGCATTAAAGGTGCTTATATATCAGTTTGGCACCTATAACAGAGTTAAGAAACTTAACCTTTGATTAAAAATAAATTGACTTCTTAAAAAACTAGTGTTGTTTGTCATCGTAGAAGATGGATTTGTTTTGATTTTTTTTTTTTTAATAAGTAATTTATAATTAAATTTATTTACTTTTGGTTAGAGTTCCTAACTGTTATATTGCAACAGTCTTGTTTGGGATGGAGAACTTCCTTTTTGCAGTGGTAGCACTGGAGCTAAAAAATTGATGCTGTTTGATGCTATTTGCATTTGTGAAACTACAGTTATGTTTCAGTGCTCTGACTTTTTTTCTTGAAATACAGTGTAAATGGGGCTGACATTTAGAAATTCCTGTGCTCTTGATGTATAATAGTACTTTTGCAAAGAAATTACTGACTATTCAGTCTGGAATCAATGTGGTTATATGTAAGTGGTAAGAGCTTAGTATATGTTTGTGGGCAGGATATGTAGGCAAGAAATGTCACTGTAATGTGACAATTGCTGACTTGGTTGCACTGCTGCACTGGGGTTGTTCTTCCCAATAACTTTTACCCTCAGGCATATACATGCCTCAGACACACACATCATTTTCCAATACATTCATCCCTATTTTCATTGAAATTTTGTCACTTCAAGACACATAAGATTGTTCACTACCTCAAGATATATAACTATGTTGGCTGTGGTGATTTTTTTTTTTTTTTTTTTTTAGCATCTTGACCTTATGGTTCTGTGGAGAGTCTATGTTGCCGTTTGTCCTTCCTTTCTTACTCATTTACTTCTTGTAGCAGACAACATCTGTTTCTTCTGTGCCCTACCACCTTTGCAGTTAACTGTTGCTCACAGGATTTTTCACCCCTCAATCTTCATTAAATTGCTTCAGTGCCAGGATTTTCCTTCTTTCTATTCTACTACCCAATGCAATTTCATCTTATCCTGGCAATATTAGTTTGGTGTTGAAAGATTTTTTCAGTTATTCTTTTTTTTTCTCTTTGTCCATTTAATTAATTCTGCTAGATGCTGGACAAATAATATCCTAGATTTAAGTGCCCTCATGCTGCTTTTTAATACAACTCTGAATCAGTTTCTGTTTTCTTACTGTTAACTTATTTCTTTCAGTGCTGCTCAATTTAATGTAGCTCTTACCTTACCTCCTATAATTTCTCTGTGTTTCTAAGACACCTTGCTTTGTCTCTGGCTGTCACCTCCATTGATTTTTCTCCTTCAGTTTTCACTTCTTCAAAATCCTAAATGACACTGACCTTCTCTTCTACCCTCCAGATGTCTAATTCACACTCAGTACTTGTATGTACTTTGTACCCTTTTGATAGAGCAGAAAACAATTTGTGATGGGAAATATGGCATGAGAAACTAGACGATAACAGAAGACATAACATCATCTACCCATATAAATATGCAGTTCTTACAAAAGTCTTTCTCCTTGCTCTCAGAATTAGGAAGGGGAAGAACGCAGAAATATGGTGAAATGCAGATTTTGGAGGAACAAAAAAGATATCGGAATGCTTTCATATTAATTTGCAATCAGCATTGTAAAACTGTATCATTTACTGAGACAAAAGAATTCACAACTTGGGTAACCTTCTTGGGGGACCTTTACAAGGCTAATTGAGGAAGTGGATGGGATGTGTGATTAAGACTTGTTTACCGAAACTTTTTCTTTTATTTTCAGTTTTACGGGAACCCTATACAGTCCGTGTGGAGGACCAGAAAGCCATGAGAGGCAATGTAGCAGTGTTCAAGTGCATTATCCCCTCCTCTGTGGAGGCATACATCACTGTTGTCTCATGGGAGAAAGACACAGTCTCGCTTGTCTCAGGTAGGCTGTTATGGCTTTCTTTTCTAATTGGCAATGGCAGCTATGGTTCCTGGTTTGTTTGGTTTTTTTTTTCCTCCCAAATGCCTGATGTTTACTTTTAGAGAATTATAGCTGAATGGAATGTCATCCTTCCAGTAACGTATTTCACATTAACATTGCTGCATCCTTATGACTGTGTGACATGCCGGTTTTAGACAGCCCTGCTTTTTCTAACATGCTTGAGGGCAAAATAACGTGTTTTTTGTTTTATACCAGATGTAAAATCAGCTTCCTGGTGCTGTGGCAATGGGTTCGCATTTTAACTTTTATAAGGAACTCCTATGTGCCAAAGAAATTTGAATGTCATATAGTGTGTGTTGATTTGTAATTGTTTTTCAGTAGTACTGTTGCCCCTGGATTAGAGGAAATCCTGAACCTAAATTTGTTTTATTATGTTTAAATGAGGTATATAATCGATATTTGTACTTTCATAACATTTTAATCTCAAATATCTTCATAGATAACACTGGAGAATTAAGCACACTGTAAACTGTGTTGTAAGTCAAGCATATTGAACTGAAACAATCTATTGTAAAGCAGTTATATGCATTAATCTGCTGACAAAGTGAGGAAATGTGAGGCACTGTTCGGGAAGTTCAGGGAATTCAGGCAAAGTATATCCAACATTTTAAAGCATAAACATTGTAAGAAATTCATGGGAGAGAAAGTATAAGTGGGGAAAAATATTTTCAGTATGGTACATATCTGAATTATATATTACACACAGTGCAGCTGTTGTTACACATACAAACGATTTATGTGTGCAGAAATTTGAAATATATTGTTACAGGGTAATGCAGAATGGAAAAAAATAGTTTGTGTTGAATGTTGCTGCAGTATATATTTAAGAACGTGTTTGTGTTTATGATCCTTACAATGTGTGTAACAGATTTTATACTTCTCAGTATATTAAAAATCTTTCCTTTCTGACAAACATGTCATTGATGGAAATATCTGTGTTTCTATTTGACTCATATTACAGATTTTGTTTTTATGTGTTTTATTGATTCCTTACACTAAGTGTGGGGTGGGTTTTTTTGTTTTGATTTTGTTTGGGTTTTTCTTTTCATATATTTCAAATAGCTTTCTAAGGATTTGGTAGATAATTAAGTCCCATATAATTCATGATCAATTGTCCTATATTACTGGAGCATTATTTAAGCTTAGTAAATCCACTTCCTCGTTATGCTTTTGGATTTTGATATGGCATATTATTTTTGTCATTAGGCGACTGAAACTGAGTGCGTTTCCACAAAGAGGTCTGTAATATCTGAACTGTAGGACTCACCAATACTTCAGCTAATATAGTCATGTCAGAGTTGTATTTAAATATGTAAATAAGCTTTCCATTATTCTGTATATAATAATGCAGAACTATGCTTAAAATTATCTAAATTTATGATTAAGATTATCTAAGACAATAGTGGCTGGATGTGTTTATTTTGCTTCATCTTAAAATAGACTACTACACAATGCATGTACATCTGTACGTCTGGATATTGGCTGAAGGAAAAGAACATGCATACCTGCATGGTTAACTAGCTTAATGTTTTTTAAAGTTTATTCATTCCATATTATAAAACAATACGCATATTTTCTCTGTCAACATAGACTGTGTGCTCTCAATCTGTTTTGTTTTTTTTTTTTTTTAACTTGAGCATTAGTACCTGTGTGATATCTTTGAGTGGCTCAATCCTGCCCTTCACTCTGGCATCAGGAGTAGGGCACACAGCTCTTTCTAATCCCGTCTTTAGGGAAAAAAGTGTGGCTTTTCTATAGACCACAAAGGCTGCTATTTTAAGATAATTTCATTCTGGTTAGTCTATATTGATTTTAACCCCCCAAATTTGGGGGATAAAGTGAGTAATGACATTTAACTATATGGACCTAAACTTAATTTTTTTCTTTTTTCCTTTTTCCTTTTTCCTTTTTCCTTTTTCCTTTTTCCTTTTTCCTTTTTCCTTTTTCCTTTTTCCTTTTTCCTTTTTCCTTTTTCCTTTTTCCTTTTTCCTTTTTCCTTTTTCCTTTTTCCTTTTTCCTTTTTCCTTTTTCCTTTTTCTTCCTTAATGCAACTTCTGACTGTGGTCGACTAGGCTACAGTAATTAAAAATCTATTAAAAATGTCAGCACTTAAAACCCAGTTTCTAGTTATCTCACAATCCCTTAAATTGACGGTTAGAAATCTAAAGGGAAATAAAACATAATTCAATAAAACTGATGCTATTAAAAAAATAAATCTCAGTTTATCATATTGGATCACATCATAGAAAAGATTTAGTTTCAGAGATGAAATCACAGGTTAGATTACAGTTCAGTGCTATCTGTCAGGCAAGGGCAAAAGTGAGGCAGGAAAACATTGCTCCAGTTTAACTGCAGTGCTTGTGTGATTTTTTTGCTCACTGTTTATACTCTTTAACTGCATCTTAATGGTGAGAGCATTTAAAAACCAGAACCCACATGTGTTTCATAAAACAATTGCCTTGAGTTTTACCCATAATCATTCTTGCAATAATCTGGCCATGAACTCAAATGGTAGATATCGATCACGCCTGTCTTTGAATGCTGGTGCTGATGAATAGGATGCAAGACATAACATGACTATTGAGCTGTTTTCCACTAATGATCAATATTCTGAGGAAATGCATGTTCTTGCTTATACAGCCACTGCTAGCAGGTTTTTATTTATTTATTTATTTGTTTGTTTTCTGTGTGCTATCTTGGATTCATTGGTATGCTTCTTTTCTCACCTTTTAATACTGAAGAACATCAAGTTCTGATTTGTTTTGTTCTTGTTTCTTACTATAGATGATTTATTGGTTCCTCATTAACATTAGCAAAAATGAGAGCCATCTTGAGTGGAAATCTCTACTGTGAAAGAGCAAGAACAAAAAAAGATATACACTCAGAGTGATTATTATCATTGTTTTAGATGGGAAAAGCTTTTGTGGGAAAACTAGATTTACTGTTTACTTGAAAAATAAAAAAGGAAAAGTAAAAATGTAAAAGGGAGGAGAAGAGAGAAAGGAAAAAAATGAGAAGAATGTTATCACAGATATGATGCATCCATTTTAAATAGAACACATAAGTAGCCCAGGAAACTTACACCTGGTCCAACAGAAAAGCTTTTTTTCCTGAGAGGCTTCTCAGAAAAAGCCTCATACAATACTTCTAAGTACAACTTAGAACAAATATTTTTGTATACTATTCTGTCTGTGGTATCTGTAGTCCCATTCTGACTACTAAGAGAAAGAGAAATAATTTAAATTAATCAGAATCCTGTATTTCAGCTGTTAATTACTGTTGTAGATATCAGTTCTCATTTTATGTATATTCAACATTTTAGAGAAAAAAGCGAAGTATTTTTACTTTTCTAAAGTAGAAAAAAAATCTAGCTTTTAGAGTGTTTAAGAGGCATATTCCTTGATTTTGGCAGTGAGATTTTTTTGCTCTTGCAACATTGTACTATCCTGGACATATCTGCTTTTGTCTGAATACTTGGATCTTGTAGAACACAGGGATGGTCCATTGTAACCCAAGTGTGTATTAAATAGGGCTAGGCAATAGCACCTTCTGTTTCCTGCCTACAATTTTGTATCATACCTCCAGGTTATTGTAAAGTAATTTGGAGTTGAAACCTATTAAGACATATTGCTAGAGCATTTCCAAGGAGTGTCCAGATAGGTCAGGCTCCCTTTTAATAAAGGGGAATGTGCCGGTGTTTGGAGCCCGAAATACTGAATTCTATGAAGTTTCCATCTGCAAGGGTGGTTGTGGACTAAATTGGTGTGCACGTGCTTGTCTGTCAGGGAACAGCCAAATAATTGGGGATTTGCTCCTACACTTTGTCTTTCAATGTAACAGTGAATTTGAGGTCAAAAAGCTTTTTCAGGATGTCCTTTAGGGGCTAAGGTAGTGACAGCTGTCAGTCTGCTACAAATGCATAATATTTATCTTATCTGTCCATCTGTGTTATCTAGTAAAAGTAATCAAGCTTTCCACTGGTGCGTCTTGCCTGAAGATCTCTAAGATGCTGGCAAAACAGAAGGACCAATGAAGCTCATTCTGTTTTGAAGAATTGTATACTGTCAGTTGACTTGAAATTGAGTGTGAAATTCATTTGAATTATAATTAGTAGTATAATTATGTGCAATTTTCTCTTGTATTTGTATCCATAACCAGCTTTTATGCATTTTCATTAGATGACACTTAAACATAAAAGCTTAAATAATCCTCTAACGTTGTATGACTGATAGCTGCATACGACTTGCTCAAAGGTCAGGTTTCTTTTCCTTCTTACTGCTTTTCTTCACAAACAATACCCAAAGAAAGAGACTTCTGGAATCAGCTTTGTGTTGACCTTGTAACCATTGAGAATAGCCTCGACCCTGCAGGACCAAAGAGTGCAGCAAAGTATGTTTTTATAACAACAGCCATAAAAACAAAGAATGATAATATAGAGAAGTGTCATAGTCCAGATTGTGCTTCTGCTGCTGTTGAGTATCTGCAAGTCAGATGGGAGACTAGTGCTTGGCTCGTGGTATTTCTTCTTCACATGCAGAAGAGTGAAGCTGGACTAGAAGGGAAGGTAAAGACAAAATAATTGCTGATTCTGCTCTGCGAGGATGGAAGCAAAGAGCAGAGTCCGTTCATGTGTTAATTAGCCCTGGAGAGAGCACAGAATGGATGTGGCTACAGGGGAAGGAGGGCAGAAAGGGATTATTAAAAATAAAGGTCAATGTAAGATATCAGCAAAGAGACAGAAAAGAGGAGAATGAAGAGCAGATGGAGACAAAGAGAAAGGCTGAAGAACTCAATTTGGTCTGTCATCACATACTGTACTTCTGTTATAAATGCCTCGCTGATAACTGTGAGGGATTTTGAGTTTTTCCATGTATCTGAATAGCTCAGTGCCAAGAGCAGGATCATGAATAAGTTCATGCCCTGACCTTTCTGAATTCCTATTTTCCTGTCTAATGACATACCATGCAAAAATCTGTCTGATTTATACATAGAGTGTGACTGCTTAAAAAAGGTAGAAAAGGAGAGGGACAGATAATAATGACTGTGCATAATGGTATATTTAAATCTGCACTGAAAGAATAGCAGCTCTGAGGGAAAGGTGTGTAAGCACGAATGGAACGCAGTTCCCTGAAGGGTTGTGATAGACACGCAGGTGACAGCTGATGAGCCTTCCAGCCAGCATACTTTCCATCAGCCACAAATTAGACACACTGGACCACAGCTTGAGAAGTGTCACTGATGTAAAATGACCTACATTTGATGTAATGAATTGCATTATTTATTTACACACAGTTCCTCAAGCCTTGTCTTTAAAAGGCTCAGAGACTCTTGGACTCTCAGAGACTTTTTCTGCACAAAGGGCTTTTCTGAACTGCTGTGCTTGACAGTAGGCTGTCAATGTTTGCCAGTAGTTATCAGGTGGTGGTATCTAAAATACAGCACAGCAGTTTTTATTTGTGCTGGTGTTTGGAGATTACAGCAGTGGTACAGTTTACACAAAGTGATCACTGTTTTTTCAACCATGAGGTTTGTACATAGTGGAAAAAAAAAATAAATCTCGCTCTATATGGAGGGTAGTCCTGTGTGCAGAGTCCTGTGTTCAGAATTAGATTATTGCTGATGATCACAGGGATTAAGTCCAGACACTTGATTGAGGCTGTGTCTAGTAGAGATGAGGTATGATCTTTCTTGTTTTGGTTTGATGTCAGGGCTTAATCATGGTTGCCAACCAGCAAGCATTCAGCAGACACTTAACCTATGCCACTGAATGCTCTAGATGCAAGATTTTTTTCTGAGTCCAGGTGGAGTGGGATGAAGAGTATAGTTGTTTTACGCTTAAATATCGGTAATGTTTATAAAAGAAAAAAATTCTGAGTGTAAACTACTTTCCACTAGAAATATGTCAGTGAGATTTAATTCTCCTACTCAAAGTTATGGTAGCAAAGAGAAAGTAGTGCAGTCAGACCTCTACATCTGCTGAACTTCCCTGCCTCCCTGGGAAACTAATGTGAGTAGCATTCAGCAATGCTCAGGTCAAACTGTAGGTTTGCTGTTACAGTAAAGTGTTTTTTAAGCTTCTTGAAGAAGTGTAAAGTGCATTTGCCCATCTCTAAAGACAATATATTGCTTCCTCACTTTCTCTTTCAACAAGGTTATTTTCCTAAGAGACCTAGAAAAAAGTCATTTACTACATTATTTAAGAAATGTCTAGTTATCTGCATTTTTCCCAAGAGCACTGTTCTTTTTAAGAGGAGAGTGTCTTATAATCCTAGAAAGGGGAAATAGTAAAAACTTAGCACTTTATGCTTATGCAAACATTTTTCACCCTCTGCTTTGACTCATTGTAAACTAAAATTGTAACTGAGCAAGGTAATGTACTTACGACTGTTCACTGGAGGACCTTTCCTCTGGCTACTCTGAGCTTATGCTCCTTGTTGGCTTCTTCCTCTGTTATACTGTAGTATTTTGATCAAGTGAATATTTGAAAATTATGACTTCAGGATCGGTAGGATTGGATGCAAGGATTCCAACAGCTTTGTGGGAAGTGAGTGTTTAGAGTGACATGGAGGGATGAAGTTGGAAAGCATCTGATCTACATGTCAAAGATACACACTTTGATAGCGCAGAGGAAGGTGAATGATCCAATTGTAGGCAATGGAGGGATTTCTGATCATTTAATCAACACAGGGATGCATGCATGTGAAAGGGAGGTGTTAATATCAGAGAGATTGATGTTTTCCTCTAGAGGAAATTTGTGGATTTTCCTCAGTGTTACTGGACATTTTGGCCATTCTGAGGGCATAGAATGTCAGTGACTGTTTGCAAGAGATGGAGGAGAAAAAATGTATTTGTGTGGAGTGTCTTGGTGCTTAAATTGCAAAATTTTTCTGTCTCACTACATTCAGCAATTTTAATACTAATAGGGCTCACAAATGGTAGCAGTATTTTTGACATTTCAGTAATGTTAAAAACCCCACCCCGCCCCATTGCTCCTCTGTTTTGGATAGCCCTCCATTTCCATCAATTGGAGGGATCCTTACCCTTTAAAACCAAACAAAAAAACCCTCAACAACCTCCCAATCTTCTTTCTCTATTTTTTCTCAACCCTTTAATTTTTTTTTCTCTCTACTTAGACAATTAAAGAGCATTAGAAACTTGATTGGATTCAGGCCCCCTTTAGAATTTCTTCTTGCACTCTTGTGAGAGAAAGAGACAAAGGGGGAGACAGAGTGAGGGAGGGAGACTGTAAATCTGCTTTCTGTGTTAAGGCTTCAAATATTTGGATTTTTTTAAAAAGATATATGCTTTTCTTTTTCCCTTTCTATATCCATGATTGTGTGTATAGATACACATACAGATATATATACACACACACACACACATGCGCACACACACACACATATAGGCACCTATCACATCTGTCTACAGGCATGAGGATCTGTTGGACCATGCCTAACATTTTCCAATCTGATGCCCTAACTGTTCTGTTTTACCACCTTGTTATTGATGTTGCCAGTCATGAAGAGGTTTCTTTCAGCATGGTTGAATTCAGTGGCACAGTTAGTCTCTCACTGGAAATGCGTGTCACTTTTTTTTCTGTCCAGATGTACTTGACTTTTCTTTCATTTTCCTGGGATGAATCCCATTTTATCATCTGGTTAGCTTTTTCTAGCTCCTTCACTTCCTGTAATACTAATTCTCTGGGGTTTGTAAAATCTTCAAATAAATATGGCCTGCATGTTAATTAACTTGATGTTCACCAGAACTTTATTAAAGGTGAAATAACAGCAGAATGACTGCTAACCTTCACAGGTATTCACTCAACGCTTTTCCATTTTGTCTGTACTCTTTGTTTACAATTCTTCTAGTGGTTTGGGTTTTTTTTTTGTTTGTTTGTTTGTTTTGTTTTTTTTTTCCTTGAATTGAATGTTTGAAGCAATATTCTTCTTTGGTTTGATATGGAGGATTTTTGGGCATCTGATTTATACACAGCAAGACTCAGTGTTATCAGACTTGGTATTAAAGGGCTAGGAGCAGGAACATACTTGGGTGAATCAGTGTGCTGGTTCTAGGTCTAATTTTATTATTTATTTTCTCTTTTACTTTTTGAAATAATAATCGTAGCATTTTTTTCTTCCTTATAAATCTGATCTCCTAGTGGCTTGTGATCTTGTCACCTTCCTGAATGGCAGTGGATAAGTAGATGACCACATTAAGCACTGTATGCTTGAGGTTTCCCATCAATACCCTGTCTAACCTGAGCAAACAGTCATTGAGCTCTGACAGTTTTGATATGAGGGGACAAAATTGATGCACGAGAGTCATTTTAATGAATGTGTGCCTTACTGCCCAGAATGCTTTATACCATACACCTTTTGCCTGTGTACATGGTTTGGCTGTGTGATGAGAGGGGTAGAATGTCAAAGCTACCACCAGCCATGATTTTTTTTTGGTTATTTTTAGTACACCAAGAAGATACCTACAGGTGACATCGGAAGAAACAGTATTTTCCAGTGTTGTGTGTTGTACAAGATAACTGATTTCAGCTAAAACATCATTATGGAGTACAGTGCTATTAAATAGATAAAGCCACAAAATTTTAGGACTGTAGATGACCATATAGATGCTCATGTGGTTTGTATTCCCTGTCAATGGTCCAGTTTTAATTGAAAGGCTCATTAGAAGAATGACTCATTAGAAAGAATTGGAAGTACCTGTCTGGTAGATCTTAATTTCATTTGCTATGACACCAGTGTCGTATCTCTGTTGCTTCACCTGGGTTGCTAAACTGCAAAGGCATATTTTAAGAGCACATACATATATTTTCTCTTCAGAGGAAGGTTACAATGAAGGCTAGATGATCTTTTAGTTAGAGTCAAGTGAGTTTTTAAAGCCTGTAATTTGGTAGGTGAGCTTAAGCTGTGTAACTGGACTGGAGTGACACAGGGACAGATGTTCTGTCCTGCTGCCAAAAGGTGATGGATGCAAAGGCTAAAAATATTTTATTGTAAGAAGTTGCTGTACCAAAAATGCCTTTGGTTTTGCTAGAAAACTTAAAGGTACTGAATTTCTGATAAATGAGAATACAGGAAAAGAAAGATTGAACTGTTTAGATGTTCTTTCCCACCATCAAAATTGCATTATGATTGCAATTACAGGTATTTTTTCATGGCAAAAATAGCCTATCAGTTTTTTAGTTCATGGTTGTTTGGTTTGCAATGAGCTCTGCATGTTTTTAGCATGCACTCGAACATTGCTCGTGTTGAATGCGTTGAAATATTTACCGCAGGCCATGGAGACTGACATGATGCCATGCTTTTAACCAACAGAAGAGGGTGATCCACACAGACCTGTCAACAAAAGCAGGTCAGCAGGATTGAGCAAGAAAAAAAAAAAATCAATAAATCTTTGAATTAATCATGCAGCTGCCAGAGAGAATTATGGGTGCATGAAATGAATGGTGTAGGTATATATCTATGGCAACTTATTCTTTCCTACCTCATTGTGCCCTTTTCTCTTCTACGCCTGCAAGTTTTCTTTCCCCTACCAGCATCTGAATGGCTCTGTGTTTGTTTGGATATCTTTGTGGAATACTCACCATTCATTTTAAAGTAATTAATTTGATACGGATAACAGAAATCCCTCTTATTTTTCTCTCTCTGTTCTGCCATTTTTCTCACTGACTGTTGTGTGCATTCAATATGAATTAATGCAGGAATTTCACCTCTGCATAAAACTAGATTGCACATCTTGTGCAGTGAATTGGACTGAAAGCAACTGCTGCTTCGGTGAACAGAGGAGTTAAAATTTCATGCCTACGCTGCTGACGTCTCAGGTGAGCTGCTGTCCTTACTGAACCCTTCTGTAGCAGCGTGGTTTGGGGATTAACCCCGACCTGGACAGGGCTAAACCAACCCAACCTGGGCCAGATGGATCCCTTTCCCTGAGGCTAGTTCCCATCCCAGCCTCGCAGGTAGCTGTGGTCAGTAAACATTACTACCAAGAGGCAGTATTTCACACCCTGCTCTCCAAAGCTGGACAGCAATCAGATGCAACCATAGAGAACTAAAATGGCACCTCAAGAGGGACTAATTTGACACTAGGGATGTGCTTGAGAGGACTGTGAATTAATTATGAATTAAGAGATGCATCCTGTGTATATCTTTGTGGTTTCAGTTCTATGCATTGGTTTCATTTTCTCCTTCTCCTCAGAAGGATTTATCCTTCATTGCAGTGCCCTGGAGGGATTGTTCTGTATAGCTTCCCCATGCAAAGCTTGAGTGTTTTACTGTTGCCTTGCTTCTGCGTCTGGTAGTGAGGAGGGATGGTAAAATTAATGCCCTAGCGTCTTTAAATCTTCATCTGCTCTGAAGTCCCTTGTCTGTGCCCAGTTTAACTCTCCAGCTGCAGAATTTGGTTGTGCACCATGGCAAGGATGTCTCCTTGGCTCTCTGCCCGGGGACCAAGTCTGGCTCTCTTCCAGTTGGGGAACAGCCCAGTACTGGATGCTCACTTTCACTGCAAATTCAAACTCATTTTCCTCTTTTATCCATGGCTTTCTTTGCAAATAGTGATATTCATAAAATCCCTGAGAACAATTACCCTGCTACTTGTGGAAGGTCAGGACAAGCTCTGTTCAGGGATTATATATTCCAGCAGGGAAAACAGAACTGACATACAGCACTCTTGTTTTTCAATTGCATGCCTAGGGAAATTATTATTTTTTTTTTTCCAAATGTTTTTCCCCTTTCTGCATTAAAGCAGAGAACCAAATTCCTGACACACTCAGAAAATACATTCGAGTTCAGCTGTGGAGATGATTTAAAAAAAAAATAAAAATATTGAACTAACAAAGAGAGAAATAGACTATGATTTTTTAGGGGCATTAGGGGCAGAGAATATTTTTTACTGCCCTCCCATTGCAAAATGTGCTGCCCAACTCTATCGAGTTAAATACTATTGTTTAGGAAATACTCCTTTTAGTCTTTAAAGAGACATAACCCATACAAAAATAAAATCTTTTTTTCTCCCAATGTTTTTCTTGCAACTGATCCTCCAGGTAATACCTCAGAGATATTGATAGAGGGAAAAAAAAAATATTTCTCTCTGTTTTTCAGACTTAGATTTGGTTTTTGCCTGCAAGAGTGTTTTGTCTGTACTGAGGACTGAGAATCCTTCCGTGTACTCCATTTTCTCTTCTGATTTATAACTGTTTTTCACAAAACACTGACAAGGAAAGCATTAGTTTAAAAACTAAAAAGATGAAAAAGACAATATGGCACCGTCTGAAATGCTAAAAATCACTATATGGAAATACATGGCTATACTGTAAATAAAACTGATAAATACAGATTAAAAAACCCTCTATATATATAATCTCTGCAAAGAAATACTTGTTATAGTCAATGTGTTCTGACAGCAAAACTTTTCTGTAAAATAAATTGTCAATTTGGAATTTTGCGAGAGTGCAACAGCCTCGACAAGCATAACAGTTTTTACATATATGCACAACATAATTTAAAATATTTTGAGATTATAATGTATTTATCTGAAATCTTTTGCAGTTCATTCTGAATCATAATAAAATATGGAGGCAGCTGCTGATGTGAGGGGAGTGGTTAGGAAAAAGAAAATAGTGGGAAAAAACCAAGAAGAAACAAATGCTAACACTGTATTTTATTTAAATGTGGAAGTCTTACGGAAGAATCCAGAGAAATAAGGGGATTAATCATCTACGTAATCCTTTTTGTTCTGCTTGTATGCTTTTTGAATTCATAAATGTACTGGATGTCTTGAATTTTTTTTTGCTGAAAACAAATAAGACATGTATTTTCTTGGAAAAATTCAGCTAGAATAAGAGAAGCAAAACTGATCTTCTTTTCAAAGCGGATGTTTGTGACTTGCTGAAAAGCAAATTTGGGTCTGGGAAGCAAAAGTACACACATAAATAAGAAGCGATGGGATAACACATGCTGTGTCACAGCATCCATTCAGGAGTCTTATAGAATGAGTGAGAAAGAGAACCCCTCTAAATGTCAGCAGTCCCCAAAAAAATTGTGAGATGCTGTGTGCATTTTCAAAAGGGATTTAAGAAAAGGAAGTTACTCACTGGATTTTGCTTTCCTCCTCTTGGCTCAGCCTGGCCTGGAGGCAGGTCCACCTTGGAGCCAGGGGAGCTCAGGGGAGCTTTGTGGAGCTTCTCACAGGGGCCACCACTAGAGCCCCTTCCTCTGCTACCAAACACAGCCCTCTCCCCCCCCCACCCCACCCCCAAACACTACAACACATGTGGTCAGTGCTTCAGATTTCTGTTTATGGAGCTCTTATTGCCTTGGAACGGAGCTCCCTGCATGAGGATGTAGAAGGTGAAGCTCAGTGGGAGAGGTGGGTTTGGAAAGGATTGCTTATAATTGTAATCAGTTAAAAGAAGATGAAATGTTTTGCCTTTGCTGAGACACTTTCATTTAGATTTATTTTCTTACTACACCTGATACTAGAAATAAATCATTGCAAGGAAACTACAGGAACATGGGACCATAAACATAAATACCCTAAATTTGTCAAAAACAAACAAAGAAATAATAATAAAAAATAATTGCATTTGGAAGCAGAAATGTATTCCTTCTTCTTGTCTCAGAGATGACTTTTTTTTAAAAGCTCTCATGAGAGCGTAAATTGTTTTTATCTCAACTTGTGAGTCTCCTTGCTTTTACCCTTCCAATTCTCTCCCCTGGTCCCTGTGGGGGGCAGAGTGAGAAAGTGACTGTGTTTGGCTATAAGACAAAGAAGTGAAACCGTCGCCGTGTGCAGGAGACTTGTGGAATTTAGGGTGTATCTGAGTAATTTTGGCTTTTTTTTTTTTTTTTTTCTGTCAATTAATTTATTAGGGAAAATGCACACATGCATTGGTTAAAAATTATGTCTTCCTATTGAAAAAGTCATGTTTCAGCCAAAGCAAGAGATAAGTCTGTAAGCGATGCAGAAAAAGCCAGACCTTTTCCTTTTTAGTATTTTCAAAATGAAGTATTTTCCTGTTTTTATTTCAAAGTGAAAACTGTTTGAAAACTACTCATGTATTTTTATAGGGAAAAAAATTCTTAGGATAAAAAAGTTGCATGACTTTTGTTTGATTGCTTGGTTCTGTTACCAATCTTGAAGTTTTGTTTGTTTGTTTTTATGTGCTGCTTATTTTTCGTTTTCCTCCATGAATTGCTGTTTGGGAAAAGGAGTAGTGAATATTTTGGGTTAATTAACATATGGATGCTAACAAACTGCTCCATAACATCCAGATAAGATACTTCCTATGAAACAGAAAAAATTTGTGTGCAGCCATTTAACTGTACCATTTATCTGAGATGCTTTTCTTTAATAAAATCAATGGTATTTTTGCATTTCCATAGTGGGAACCTGCTAAGTGTAGAGTGATTTTTAACCTCAGATACATCATAGGGGCAAGTTAGTACTGGATTAAATCCAGTATATTAATGAGGAGTATTGAAATACATGATCCTGTGTCTGGGCAGTTTGGTTATGGGATCTGGAAGTACTTTGTTGATGCACTGTGTCACATGGAGGTTCTATTCTAGAGTGGGATTTAAGCCCTTCCCTCTCTATTACCCCACTTGGTATCTTTTTGCCCACTTCAGTTATTATGGACCATCTTTTCATGCTTCTGTTCAGGATTCTTGCCTTCTGGCGTTCATAGATGCCTAAAAAAAAAAAAAAAGGTTGGAACATATCTTCAAATTATTTTTATTTGAATTTGAATGAGGAACAATCTATCAAGCCATTGAAGATTTGCTGGCTTTAAAGTCAGTAGGGATGGGAACTGCAAAGCAGACTAGGAAAGACTAGCTATGTGACTATACCACGTGAATAGAACAGAGTGGAAAACTAGAAGAGCAGGGGAAGAAAAAGTTGCTTAGAGTTATTCTGATTTTGGAAGCGCCTTTTTAGAACAAGTAATAGAGCAAACAAGTTCAGAATGGAACAGCAGCAAAATGTGTAGAAGAGGTACAAGCTGATATATTGCCAGCAAAAATAAAGCAACTTTATCCTTCTCACACTGCAATAGGTATCTCAGTTTTCTGTAATGTCACCCTAGAAGCATTTGGAAGACATTGAGGAGAAAGAAATTAGGCCAGGTGTCAGCCTTACCTGCTGCCTCTGACATGGTCCAAATGTGTCCATATATTCCCAAAAGAAGAGAGAATTTTTCTCTCCATTTCCAAAACATCAGGGAGAGGTCAAACCATGAGTGTTGGGGCTTGAAGAAGCAGAGAATTCAAACAGAATAGTTATTCAGTTAAAAAACTTTCATTGAAAACTTTCATGTTTAAGATTTCACATACTCACATTAAAAAAACAAAACCAAACCAAAACAAAAAACCCAAAGCAAACTCTGCTTCCCTTTTCTCTTCTCTCCCACAATGTCATTCAACTTTTTTGTTAGCACAGAAGTCTGAATTTAAACAAAGGTATTTGTTGTAACAGCATCCCCACCTCACACCTCCTAACTAAGGAAATTTTAATAAATTACATAATGTCTGAAAATGAGAAGAGGGTGTTTGTAAAGAAGCTGGGAAGAAGAAACTGCATGCATACTCTGTTGCATTCAGTATCTCAAAACTGGAGGGGAAAGTTGGGGCAAAATATGTTATCCAAATTATCTTCCCCTGTGGGTATGTGTTGTGGCTGGAGGAGAGACAGAGGAGAAAAATGCTGGGTAGGCGCTGAGAAGAGCTTTCTGTGAATTGTTTCCTTTACTAAACTTTGGTAGCCAGTTCATGCACATGGGAAGTCATAAATGACTCTGCTTAACTGTAGGCTTTGTATTATTCTGCAGTGGACCAGCTGTAGCTTGATTAAGCAACAACTAACATGGCCCTCAAGTGTCTTGCATTGGCTAAAATGTGAGCTCACATGCCTGTTTTTCTTGGGCCCTTCACCAGAATAACTACGGGGCACAAACTCTGGTGCTGCTTTTGTGTTGAGTGAGCTGTCTCAGGTGCCTCTTCTCTTGTGCCCCCATAAAATAGCAGTGGGCGTGACTCAGTTTTTCTAAAAATAAGGTGACTTTTTCATTTGATCCGCTGTAATTAAAAGGGTGGCTGTAAAGTTATTTTCAAACACTTAAGATAAAAAGTAGTTGGTCCTCTTCCTCCTCCCCCTTGGACATCAGTGGAGATAAGTACTTGGATGGATAAAATGTTGAATTTGCAGAAACATGAAAAAGTTGTTTTGATAAATCACAAGCATCTTTCAGTGGCTCAAAGGATATTAAAATGTCACAGTGAAGCAAATCAGCATTCTCATTCTTTATTCCTGTTTTTGAGGATACACTTTGCAAACTATGGAGAAAATAGATAATTATGTCTAGGAATTAGGAGAGTCAGAATATTGCTGTACTGCAGTGAACAATTAATGATATTTATCTCTTACATAAGGCTTTACACTTTTCCTATATAAATCTCTTCTTATGCAGTAAGTAGTAATTCAGTAAGTGGTAGCTCCATTTTGCACAGACAGAAACTGAGACACCACATGAGCATGGAGAAAACATCAAATCTGCCTCAAAACTTTTGCTAGATTTAAAGTTCTGTGTCTAGGCATCATCTTGGGCCCCATTATACAAACTTTAGGCCACATGTTTGAAAAGTTTCTCTCACTACGTTTATGTTTTATGTTTGATACTATAGAGCTCTCTCGATTTTGGCTCTTTTGGGATTTTACATTGAATACTTTAAGACATGAAAAAGTAAGATGTCACCCATTTTATGTTCTTACTCATTTGCTCACACCCATAAATTCTTATAATATTTGTCAATCTATCTAAACATTGCAAAATGTGATACAAGCAAAGGAAGGAATTATAAAGCAGAAGCTTAACTGAGAGAAGGAGGAAGTGGGCAAATTAAGGAAAAAATTGATATATACTAATTTTTACTATCTTATTTGACTTGCAAAATTTCAAACTTAGATTTACGTTTCAGGGTTTTGTGAACACTGTAGAAAAGTCCTCAGCTCTTTGAGGCAAAGGGTAACTTTTATGTTTTGTCAGCACTGTACTTTCTAAAGATGAATAACCATTTGTTTCTGATAGCTCTATTTGGCTCTGCTCTAAAACCTGTTTTAGTAAACAGTACACTGACAAAATGAAGCTTGAAGCCATTTAGGGTATTTGAAATTGGACTTTTGGCAAGAACCTCCTACTTACACAATTTCATTATTTTTTAAAAATGCTCATAGTACCCAAAATAAACAAGAGAGATATTATTTCCAAAAACATAAAAGAGTAACTTGCAGTCTAACAAATGCCTCTCTCTCTCTCTCTCTCTTTTTTTTTTTTTTTTTTTAATCAGCAGTGACCTTTTGAATTGATACTCTGTGATTTAGAGAAGGAGGACCTGTGGAAGACCACAGACATTGATGATTTAATGGACTTAAATGACTTGCATTTATAAAAAACAAACACTTTACAATACTAATTGAAAGAGCTACAGCAGAAATAGAAATTTATGATTTAAATTTTTTGCAAGTTGGTAAACAATGTAGATGGCTTTTTCTTTTTTTTTTTTTTTATAAATGCTTTTACATGTTTCTTGACATTGTAGGTAACATGAATAGTGTCATCCAGTTTAGATGAAATTATTAAACTATAGAGGCCCATGCATTTGGACTTAGCTTGTAAATAAAGACAATAATTCAGATGTTTTGATTAGCCTTCCACCTGTTATACATCCTATATAGAACTATTCTGTCTACAGGCTGAAGATCTAGCAATGCATAGAGCAGCAAATGGCAATTTTTACTGCTGTAGCTGTTTGGCATTGGGCCTCCTATTCTAAATGGATGCCAAAGCTGCTCACTTTGGCACATGTGACCCTTTTTTTTTATGTTTGCCTGCTTATCTGAAGAAAACCAGCATGTTCCTTCAGTAAAGAATAAGGAGCCTTTGAGGGATACTTGTGATACTGAGGTCAAAATGTATTCCTGTAGGCAAGTGCAAGACTTCATCAGAAACTCCCATGATGACAGATGAAGCTCACTTCTGTGAAGTGAAATTCTGAAACTTGTGTCATCTCTTTCAAGTGGAAAGTACCTAGATGAGGAAGCTATAGTGAAGAAAATTGCCTGGTTGAGCTGAATTTTACTTTTCACATACCTTGTTCTAAGTTGGCTGTCTGTCTGTCTGATGTTCTGAAAAAGAAGGGTTCTGCTCTCTGATGAAAGAACATTGTTTGCTTACAAAAATAAAGATGTGGAATGAGAAAGAGAGAAAGACACATTCAGAAAAGTAGGCCTCAACTTAGTGGTAGGCAGTTTATTCCTCAAGTAATACTGCCAGTTCATGCACGTGAGAAGTAATAAATGGCACTACGTTTGCTTGACTGTAGGTTTTGTATTACCACTGTTTGGTAAAGCTTTTAGAGAAACTGTGTTGATGTCAATTAGGAAATCTGACATTTTTATCTATAATGTTGCTAATGTAACAGATTTAGTTGTCTTGATTTCACACCTGATTTCTGAAAATATTGTGACTAGACAGGATATAAAAAGCACTATAATATAATACCTGTTGAAGAGCTGATTAAGACTGAAAACAGAGGAAAGTAAGTACCCTAGAATGTGCCAGAGGTCATTGAAAAAGCATATTCAAGGTTGCTGATGTAAAGCAGCTAGATATTCTACTATCTGTGGATGTTTTGAAAAGCAAGTTGCTCTTTAATGGAATCCTCTTTTCATTGAGCTGACACCACTGACTGCTCTATTATGTGTTTGTTTATTATACATTTGAAAAATATGACTTGTTCTGAAGAATGATAGTTAAAGAAATTGAAATTATGAAAGTTTGGGAAAATGTTGTAGCTGTTGCACAACATGCTAGCTGACTTTCCTATTGTGAACGAAAGTAGTTATTGTAGAGGTCCTTTTTTATGCAAAGGCATAGTTCTTTTCTTTTGCCTCAAAGGATGTAAAATTTCTATTTTAGAAGGAAAGGGTACACTTGACCTTAGTAATCACTTTGTTATGGAAAAACTGAATCACCCAGATTTAGAGCTGCTACTACCACTTCCTCTTTCACAAATGTGTGCATTCCTTTTTTACAGTGTGTGCTGTATTTTAGTTTGTACACAACCAGACTTCACATTGATAGGAAAATTCACATTAGTTGCATGCAAGAGGGAAGAGGAGGGGAGAAAAGAACAATACGATTACATACACTGAACACTGCAGCTAACAAGTACCTGACTTGTCTGGGTGCAATGTCATGCTAATATATAACCTTGATGAGGAACTACATGTAGCCCCCTTCTTCCTGGAAATGTCAAACATTTTTTCCTGTCTAAAAGTCAGGTTACTTATTTTTGTTTTGTTCCATTTAATCTAAAAATATGTGTTATAAAACCTCCCCAGGTGCTTAACATTTGTGTTAAAACGATGGTTATTAATCAGAGTGAAAATGAATGGAGTGACCTCATTTTGCAAAGCTTCTCAATAACGTTGTTGTGCAATGAAAATAATTCCAGCAGTATCTTCTTCCTATAGTAAGCATGTTATCATTCATCACGGTATCCTGATGAGACAAGTCAGTCTCTAGGCTTCAGCAAATGAGGCAACTGCCTAGGGCAGAGACTGCCAGAAGGGGCTAAATGTCCTTAGCCACACTTCTTGTTTTCCCACAGCAGAAGCAAGTCTTTGAAGGGCTTAGGAACAGTTTGCATTCCACCATCTTGTCTAGTAGCAGGGATCTGCAATGCACAATTTTACTTTTTATTGTGTATCATAACAGCAATTAGTTGGCGTGTTGCTGCACGACAGGATGGTCTGAATCAGGACGCTAAAAGAAATTTCTCTGGACTCCACCAAGGTCTCAGGCATGTTATCTTCTACAGTTCCTCTGGGAATCCTGTATTTCTTTGTCCTACCTCTAAGGAGCAAATACAGCATGCTGTTGCATCTCTCAGCTCAGGAACTGCCTGCCCTTTGGGAAGGGAGCTGTTACATTGCTCTCTACTGAGCAGACCTTGAAAAAAGTTACCTAGCATTCCTTTACTAAAGAATGAGTGCCATGGGACTGTGACCTATGCATGCGCGTGTGTGTATACATATATAGGTAAAGGGAAGACAGAGGAGAGAAAGATGAATGGGAGAGTGTTCCTATTAATTGTTCCTGCTCCTCCTTGCTGAAAAATGTCTACTTGGAGAAATGCTTCAGCAGTAGGTAACTGCACCAGAATATGAATGGGGAAAATATGGTCTTTGTGTTGCCCTTTGTAAATGGATTATTGCCTTCTGGCTGTGGTTTACTGTCAGTAGCATGTTCTGCTTGTAAGCAGAAGGTTGTGCCTTCCAAGAGATTGTCTAAAAATGGAAAATCTCTCATGTTTAAAAAAGAGATGCTGGTTGTTTTTATGCAGACAGAATACAGACAAAGGTAGATGGTGGCCTCTATGACACAGTTACCTTTGAATTTTGCTTTTAAACAAAGCAGGCTAAATTTGGAGCAGATTTCAGTGTAGAGGTCGTGTGTGTCTTGTCTAATGATAAGCAAAGGACATCTGGTTATACCATCCATCAATTGCCTAGAGCAAGAAATACTCAAGTTTGACATGTCTGTTTTGGGAGGGGGAGAGAGGAGAGGAGAGATAGCAGACTGTTTTACCAAAATGCAGTAGCTGAAGCTGTTGAATTTTTCTTCTCTCCTCCCCCAAAATCACTTTTAATTGTATTTACTGTGTTCACTGTGGATGCTACCCACAAAGTTGATCATGTAACACTTCCCAAAATATAATATTGAATTAAAATAATTTAAACATTAAGAATGTTTGAATCTTATTTTTTAGTTGTATTCTAACTTTAAGTTACAGAGCATTCTTTAAGTAAGAAGTTCCTTCTCATTAATATTAAAAAAAATCCTAAAAGAAAAAACTCCTTTACATACACTTAAAGATTTTGATGGTTCTCCTCTAGATTTGAACGCAGGTCAGAACGGCAGTCTGACTTGCTTATGACTTATTGTTGCTACTATATTATTGAATAATTAATAATATTAGTATTGTGTTGTTAATCCCAATGAAAAGAAAAGAACAATTAGGAATTAAAAAATAGTTAATAGTTCTTAAATAATATTGTGCACTACTAAAACTTACTCTTTTCTAGCTTTCTGATATTTGCCATGCAATCAGTTAATACAGATTTCTAAATTTTTTAAAGTGGAAAATGGCTATTGAGTAGTCTTTTTTCTGGTGTGGATTTTTTTAAATTTAATTTTATTTTCCCCCCTCACAAAATATTCAGGTAATATGCTACATTGTGACATTTCTTTCAGCTTAGGTTAGTTACATCCCTTTTAAAGTACCCTTTTGGCACCAAGGAAGTTGTTTGTGGCCTGGGTTGTGCTTTCTTTCCTCTTCAAATGAAGATCACATTTAGAAGAGGCTTTCCAGTTTTATATCTAAATCTCTTTCAATGCTCCTGATTTATTTTAGTGTTGCTTGTTACAGCCTGCTTCTCCTGCCTTGTTGGAAAGCTACCTTCTAGAAAGAAAATATGTTTAGTATATGACAAACAGCTGATAACTTCCTCTGATACCTTTTTGGTTATAGACCTGTACTTGTCTGTATGATCCCTCTGGTAACCAGAGAGTTGTTCAAATTATTGTGGTACAGGTATAAGTAACTAATACTTGGGCAAATAAAGATATTACTTCATTGTAATATATAAAACTCTTATTTTATCACTCTTCAACTCTTGTAAATAATGAATATATGTAAGTGGAGTTTTTAATTTAAAGATTCAAAACTTTATATTTTTTCAATCATTGAAGTATTAAGTTTGATTTCTCTGTATGAAATCTGAAATAACTCTTTTAGGAAAATTAAAGTAAGCTTACTGTTGGGATTAAAGATTTGAGAGAGGTAAAATATGTGAGGAGAAGTTATTTTTTATGAAGATGAACAGCAGAAAAATTGATCCTTCAAAAGAAGAAAGTAGGAAGTGGTAGGAGTGTTTTCCTCTGCTTTGCTTTTAAGAAGATATGAATTATTAATAAACCTGAAATGGTTCTGCCATTGGAGCTTCTGCGTGTTATGGATTAGAGCTAAAGCAGTTATTCCTAATGGTTAAGCCCAAATCTGAGGGTCAGGACGCAAAAAAACTAGCCAGCACCCATCTCAAAGGTCAGGAGAAGACTTGGTGAAACAGCCACCGTGTCATTTGTGGAGCCACCAGAGAAGAATATCAAATTATAGCTTGTGCAGAGTTGTGGCTCCAGCACAGCACACTGTTGGGCAGCCATGGTGACACTGGGTCCATTGGCAAATGCTAACAGGATTTACGCATCCAACAATCTTTCTGGTAAGGCAAACTGAGAGATCCTTTCCATTCAGAAAACTGCCACTGGGCTACCTCTTTCTATATTTGTGGATTGAATGGAAAAGTATAAATATATGAAATGCATTTAATTTTGTATATTCACTAGGCATTGCTAGAGAGGCTTATGCCTCCTATGCTAGGCTGAAAACCAAGAAATTTGCAGTACTGATGCTCTGGAAAAGTTCTGTGCTTTTCACATTATTGTCCAGAGTGCCTATGCTGTATAGGTAAGAGAGTATCAGAAATCATTCTCCTGGACATACTAATTGGAACTGCTGAAATCAAGGAGAAACTTTTCCAGGATGATGATGTTTGGTTAGAGATAATGTCAAGTATTTGATGTGGGCAAATGACTTGCATATAGCTCCTCTGTGGGCAGTTCATATGGAGGCAAGGGGCTGACAATGTGGAAAATCTGTTGTGTTCAGTTTTGTGGAAGGTCACATCAGAAATGGATGTCATTGGTTTTAGGAGAGATTTTTATTATCAAATTTTAGCTGTAAAAGCATGTCTGCATATATAAGTGAAAATTTTCTTCTGAAGCTGAAACTTTCAGTGCCAAACCTGTCTAGTTTATGACAGATGTGTTTTTTAAGATCTTCTCATTTAAAGATAACTCTGTTTTTTACAGCTAAAATTTGTTTTCTCTCTGTATCTTAGTGGAAAGGGCAAATGCACACTCGTACTTGTGCATTTAATAGAACTGGTTATGGGAATGACTTATTTGGTTCTTTAGTAATAGGAAAACAAGTCTGTAACTGAGGCTTTTATTGCAACTGCATGAATAATTAAATTTTTGTTTAGTTTGGCTACAAAGCCAAACAAACTTTTTTTTTTAATTTATGGCTCAAAATTGGCTTTTTTCCAATTTTTTTCCCCTGACTGGAGGGTAGAAAAGACAGAATGCTTCCTGTGAGTAACACAAAGTGTTTAATTCACACTGAAGGAAAACTTTTGTTTGCCATATCAGCATATTTTTAGCTAAAACAATAAACTACAAAGGATTAAATTTGGACACAACTGATTGGTCTTGGTCTCTAAGACACAGAATATATTACTGTATATTATGTTCTTCAGAACTGCACTTCTTTTGCCTCAGATTCATTTTGAAAACTAATGCTATTTTAAACCATACATCTAGTCTGGCTTCTCTGCACTAGGTGGCAAGCTCTTTAGGCAGATGTCTGTCTGTCTCATTTTTTCCCCTGATTTTTTTTATAGCACTGACAGAACGATTCACACTCTTCTATTTGTATTGTAGTGAGCACCTAGCACTGTCTGCTATGGGAACAGTTTTATAATTATAAATACTATGTTCTCCTATTTTGCAGATGTGAAAATTATAATAAGCAAAGACCAGAGTTAGTCTGTTTTGTTTCTATTCAGCACTTGCTGCTGAGACAGGGATTTATAAAATCCCCTAAAAGATAAGTAACTTAATTTCTGTCTCTTCAGAGCTTAATTGCTGCAGTTTAAATGGAAATGTTATTATTTCTTTTATATTTAAATGAAAATTAGCATTTCAATAACAGGTGTTGTTGCATGGGAAGCTGGGCTTTCTTTTTTTCCAATGTCTAAAGATACTGAACTAAAATCTTGAAGGTTAAAAAATAAGTATTGGAAGAATTGAAAAACATTAGTGCTTCAGGTAGCTAATGAAGTCATAGGCTTTCTGACTCAAATTTTGTGAAAAAAGAGTTGTTTTCGTAATACAATGTGTTTCAAAATATGTGTAGTTGATGTTTTTTCACTTTCAGGTTTAAGCTACTGAAAGCACAATTTTGCATTGCTAAGGATGTTACTAAAGTGCAAAAAGTTGATGCTGAATTAAATAGTGGAATTTAGGTGTGTGTGTGGTGGTTGGTAGGTGGTTTCGGAGGACTTTTAAAAACATTGCATTTATACATGAGTGAAGATAAAACCCCTCCAGCTGGAAGAAAAAAGGTGGAAAAAATAAAGTTATGCCACTAGAGAGGTCATATAATTGCAGATAAAATTCAGCCCCAAGTAACACATCATGGACTAAATTAAATGACTTGTGAGCAAAACTCCACTTACTACTTAGAAACCTGCAAAATCCAAGTCAGTCTAAGATAGACGTTGGGGTTGGATATTAGAAATTTGAGAACTCCTCAATAAATTAAAAATATCTAATTTCCAAGGGCAAATATTTTTCTGACTTCTGTTACTTATTTTATCAAAAGTAGTTTTAAAGCTCCTAATATCTGTCCAAAGAAGAGCAAGGAAGCTGGTGAAGGGCCTGGAGAACAAGTCTTATGAGGAGAGGCTGAGGGAGCTGGGGTTGTTTAATCTACAGAAAGAAGGTTGAGGGGAGACCTTATCGCTCTCTACAACTACCTGAAAGGAGGTAGTAGCAAGGTGGTTCTCAGTCTTTTCTCCCAAATACCAAGCAATGGGACAAGAGGAAATGGCCTCAAGTTGCACCAGAGGAGGTTTAGATTGGATGTTATGAAAACTTTCTTTATTGAAATAATGGTCAAGTGTTGGAATGGACTGCCCAGGGAAGTGGTTGAGTCACCATCCCTGGAGGTATTTAAAAGACTTGTAGAGGTGTCATTTAGGGATATGGTTTGGTGGTGCACTTGGCAGTGTTAGATTAATGGTTGGACTTGAAGATCTTAAATGTCTTTTCCAACCAAAATGATTCTGTGATTCTATGAATATCTAGCTACCCTTCTATGAACTTGAAAATAGCAGTATCTAGTGTGCTTATACGAAATACAAAAAAGCTTAGAGATGCTTCATATTTAAGTAGTGCTGTTATGTTGTTACAAATGCACAACTAGTTACCACAGTAGTGGCAACTCAGAATTTGTTTCAGTAATGGAAGTAAAAGCTCAAACCTCCAGGACCCAAAAACGTCCCCTGAATCTCAAAAGTCTCCTAGCTGTGAAGTCGTATGCTTGACATACCAGAGCAGTCCTGGTTCCCTCTGGCTGAGAGCAACACTCAGAAACACTGGATGGTGACAGATATTTGGTAGGAAGGAAGGCCTTTCCTCAAACCATGGGTCAGCTGTGTAAGTACCTGATGCCATCTAGCCTTAAATAAATCAGTGTTGCAGTTTAGGTTTCAAAAGAAGAACAAATCATCTCCCAAAGCAGACTTTTGTGTGAACATCTGTGTGTCAGGATGAGGAAGAATCTCTGAAGGATACATGGAAGCAGGGATTAGGGCAAAAAGGATTGCAAAACCCAAGGGAGGGAGAAACTCTTGCAAAGATGATGGTGTTTGACTTGAAGGTATCTGGTAAGGAAATAAAGCTGAAGCAGGAAAATTAGCTCAGAGCTTTGGATGAGGCATGTTGCTGGACACTGATTAGAGCATGTTTAGTTGGATGCAAGATGAGAAGGTAGCAGGGAGAGTATCTGGGATGAGGACAGAAAGAGGGAAACTCCAGCCAAGGCTGTAAACAATGTGTTTGGAAAGCTTTGCGATGAAAAGGTCTGCAGATGAAGAGAGCACTGGGTTGTGGAGATTTATTAAATGGCAAGTGGTGTGAAGGGGCTACAGGTAATTAACTAATTTTAAGAGGTGAGCTTGTGTTCTCACACAGAGTGGATGGGCAGAGGGTGACTATTTTAGTGCATTCCACATAAGAAAAATAAAGTTTTCGTTATCTTACCTTCACAAAATTCAGTGTATTCTATGCTTTGTAAAACCCCTTCTGCGCTGCAGCAGTTGGAGGCAATCAGTTGATCCCTCATTTCTGACTTAAGGGATTCTTGCTTCTATGTTCAAAATTATAGTATTGTGGATCCTACTGTGGTAGGATCACCATGGTAAAATAGATGTGCAAAGGTTAATAATGCAGACAGCCTTAAGGCAGGCCTACTTTTAAAACAAAATGTGGATGCCAAAGCATATCAGTTGTTTATTTTGATGGAGGCAGTGACAAAAAAGTATACAGGTACAGAAACTAAGGAGTGTGCGTACAGACTTAAATTTGACAGACTTTTCTGAGGGTTGTTCCTACACTGAAATTTTTATCTTGAGAAATGTTCACGGAAACAAATATTGCTCCTGGCTTATGTTTACTACTATGTGCAAAATAAGGCAAGAAATATATGAACACATTTGAGCTTTTAAATCTCAGAATTTTTAGTGAAGATATTTCTGAAGCTCTTTGTGCAACAAAAGCTGTTGGAAGCAGTGGGTTTTTTTTGTATATGTGTGTAGGAAAGCTGAAAGGAACTATGTTTCATTAGGAAAAAAATAATCATGCACAGTAGAAAGCAAGATTTACAAAATAGCTCAGTCCTCTATAGAAGATTGAAGATGGAGATCCCTCATTTTGCCTTGTGGAACCATTCTTCCACTCCTACTAGAGCTAACACTGAGACAAGAAACCATTATCCTTCTCCCTTGCACTGCTACCGTTATATTTTAAGAATTACTGATAATACGGTGTGTGTTTTGTATTCTAAACTTGTTGAGCAAACAATCCTTAAGGAAAGATAATTTTTCTTCTGCATTTTTTTTCCCCTGTGCTAATCTGCTATTCTCTTGTTCCTGATGATGTGCTTTTTGAAATAGGAAAGTGCAAGGATGCACCTCACAGACATCTTGCTAGCAGCTAAATCTTGCTGGACTTAGTGCTGGTCCCTTCTGAAGTTATAGGATTTATGACTAGTTCTTGCAAGTCATCTCTCTGATGTGTCGGCATTTGTTAAGATTTTTTGTTCATTCTGAAATTGCCTTATCTGTAATAATGTAGAGAATAGTTTGTTAGTGATATCATGAATGAGAAGATTTGAGTTCTATTTGTAGGAATAGAAAAGTAGCTCTAAATATTTCTTAGTTTTTGTACATTTAATCACTTTTTATGTTAATCTGCCTGAAGGATTTTTTTGGGAAGGTGGCTAGAGAATGGCATGTTTCAAAACAAGGTGGAAATAGTCCCTTAGGGGAACAACAAATTCAGTTTGTTTAACCACAGGTTAATGAAATGCAGATTCAAATCTTATAGTCCCTGTCCCTTTCTAGGATCTGAAATGCCTCAAAGAGATTATTTAGATATTTACTACTTAAAAGCATTTACTGTCTGGAAACGTATGAGTCATGGAGTTAGGATTAGATGTGGTTACTGTAGAGAAATTGAGCCTAAACCTTTCATACTATGGGTCAGTTGCCAACTTTTGCAGGTAGCTGTATCCTTGCGAAGTGACTTTTCCTTGAAATCACTTGTGTAGTGACAATGTTTTTTTGTTCTACCTGAAAGAGAGAGGGTGCTGCCAAAGGAAGAAGTGTCACAGATCTACTCAGTCTCTCCTCTGTCTTCTTCCCCCTGCCTTCTTCCTGCAACTTCTCTTCAGGATGTTTGTTTATTGTTTGTCTTTATCTGGTGAAGTTTTCATAGCTTAAATTTAGGTATTCAAGCGCTCCTCAATACCACTAGTGTTTGGCCACCTTTAGTCATACTGATTTAGCTCATGTCACCATTTGTCTCTCAACTTTCTGTTTCACTATGTTATTTACTTCAAATCCAGTGCCTGAATCCTGGACTGAACTTTCTGCCCTTAACAATTGCAGGTTCACATCAAAGTGTGTTACTCTGAAGCTGTCCCCTAATGAGTCTCTCACCTACACTTTGCTGCCTTTCCAAGGTCTTCAGTGGCAAATGAGTGTCCTAGACTTTCTGATCCCACCCTCCCATAATATATACTGGCAATGTATCTGCACAACTAGTTTGATTGTTTTGTCTTCAGACTGAAATGATCCACCTAGTCTGGGACTTACATATTGTCCTCTTTCACATTAATTCCTGTGTCCTGGCTAACATTGGCAGCAACTGAAGCAATGACAAAAACTGATGAATCACCAAGAATGGCATTATATGCCCTGTTTGACTACTGTTTTAGAAAATTTGACTTATGAGAAGCGTATGTCTACTTGCTATTGCTCCTGACAAAGAAACGTGTATTCTTTGACCTCTAATGCTTTGCAATCTTTCTGGTTTGTGCTTTACTTGGTGTTTTTTGTGATAGCCAAGTAACATGCTGTGCAGCTGCTGTAGACTTTTTATGCCATACAGTTATATTGTATTTTAAACTCTCTTAATTCCCAAATGTATGTTAATTCTTTCCTCAGCTGCTGCTCTAGTTCTTCCATGTTATAGTATCTGTTGATCTGTCTTTTTTGATTTTTGCTTACATTTGTGCCTCTGCACATCTTGTAGAGGCATCTCTTGGGAAACATATTCTCTTTGTTCATGCTTTAGTCTTGAAATCAGTACTTGAACGTAGCTGTATTTTACAGATTGGCTATTTTGCTGTAATTAAGCTTCATGAATATGAAGATTCATGTAGTATTCACATGGTGTCCTATGGTTAAGTCTAGCAATAGGATTTTATCTCATCTCACTGTAGCCCATTATATCACTTTTGCTAAACTGTAAGACCAGATTGATTCTCAAGAAATGCAGAAGATGTACTTGGTAATTTTTGTTTTTATTTTTAAGCATGGGCAGAAGGACTGTGAGGATTGTTTGCTGGACAAGTGGGAGAGAAGTTTGGTGGGGGGGAGAAAGGGGAAAAAGATTTGATGAAAACCTTAAAGTCATTTTATTTGCAAAAATAAATAAAACCTGTAAGGGTAGATAGCATAGTTTACTGAACAAAGCCATTAACTGGAATTTTTTGAGGCTTGTTTATATTTTTAGGACTATCCTTGTCTTCCTGTGCACTTGTTTTGGGGAGAGGCCCTAATATGTCTCTTTGCTTTTGGCCTTGGTTCCACCTTGCTGTCTTTCTTTATTTTCCTTCTATTTTTTTTCTTTTTCTTTTTAAAGAGTATAACATTTTCAGAGCAGGTACCACCTTTTGTTACATGCATGTACAGTATGCAGTACAAAGGACACCAATCTCAGCTAGTTTTTAAGCAGCAGTGTCATTCATATGCTGATAATACCATAAAACTCAAAAGTATGTTTGTGAAAGTCATTCTATGTCTTCTATTTGATGGGTGGTTATTAGTTCATTGACTGAAGTGGAAGAATAAATAGAAATAAATCTAAGCAAACTGGACACATTGTTTAAGATTGACTGAAGATCTCCGAGTTCCAATAAAAATCTTGCTGGACTCTTGTTGATGGTAAAAATATAGGATTTTCATTGTTTCTTGCTCTATTTCTTTGCCTCTATAACGGTTTGCTTTGCAATTTATTCTCCCTGTAATGTATTAGTGATTACTGTAATTTCTGACTCAAAAATTGAAACTTTGCAATACTTGATTCTTGGAAAATGACCTTCATGTTAAAGTTGTCTGAAACCTGGACCATGTATTAAGAATAGCATTTAAACTTTTATAGAGCAAATGGCTTATGTGACAAAAGGCCAGTTTTATTTGTTTTACTGACACCATGATTCATTCAGTCTTGTCTTGGGACATTTCTGAATATGTTGGGCATAAATTTGACCTCTGAACAGGAATGAATCAAATCCCAAGCAAAATCCTGCTTTGGTATCATGTTGACATAAGAAAAAAGATGTTTTTTTTTCTACCAAGATTTCAGTGAAAATATAGCAATAAAGAAGAAAGAGGTTGGGAAATACTCTCATAATATTTTATCATGTAAAAGTGAAGAAACAGTGTTGGATTTTTTTTTTTTTAATCCAGATATACTTATCTATTCATAAATTTATTTTTATTCTGCTTTTCCTGATAAACTTAGTGACTTCAAAATCTGACCTTCAGCAATGGTTTTCAGCCATTCAAATTTAACTATAGTAAGAATAGGGAACCTTGCCTACCCTTGAGCCAACCTGCTTTTTCTGACTCAAAATATTGCTATAACTAGTTAACAAATAATTATATATAGTTCAGCATAATTTGCTGATCACTTTTGTAAGTTTCAGCTAGTTGATATTCCAGATATAGTTCAAGCTTTCAGCAAAGTGTAGTTGCAGTGTATGGTGGGGAGGTCTCATACTAATCAGATTTACTTATTCCCTCAAAATATAGTACAGAACATTAATTTCATTGTACTTAAAAATGCATTAGTCAAGTGCCAATTCCATTCCAAATCACAGGAATTATCTGGGATTAAAAAAAACAAACCAAACAAATAAAAAACAACCCCCCCCAAAAAAAACCCTGAAAGATGGCAACATTATTCTCAATTTTATGGAAACTGGGTCTTTTCAGAAAACTTAATCTTGTTCTTTAAAAAAAAAAATCAGAAATACAGTAGAAAAGGAGTATTTGATAATGGACTGTAACATTAGGCAATTGACTTACTGTCATGGAATTAATTAAAAACATTTATCAGCATACAAATACTACAGAGAACTTTATTAAACAGATTACAAAAACAACCCCCAGGCCACATGACATACCTCAGAAGTAATATGTTCTGTTGGTCTCTTCTTGGCTTAGTGCCTGTCAATATTTTTATCTTTCACCTAGAAGAAAACATGAAATGAGTCTTGGCAAATTGCTCAGGCAGCACCAGAGCCTGAATGCTAGACAGTGAAGAAGGGAAATCTCTTGACAGGGTGCCACCTGATAACATAGGACATGCTGTGGACAAGCATTACCCTAAAAGAAAGTGAACACTAGCTCCAATCTGGGGTTATCAAGTATTAAAATGTTCCTTCATCTGTGAGGACAAGCTTAAGGGTCAAGCAGGGAGGAGCAGAGCTTAGGTGCTTGATTCCTTCTCCATGTCATAGGATGACCCAATGAATAGAAGCTAGTGAGGATTTGCCATGCTACCAGCAATTGAACTGACCACACTTGGAAGAAGGAATAACAATGATGATCCATACTGTGCACAACCTTCATGTTAATCTCAATAAAATGGCTTCTTTGAATGCTTTGACTGCTTTAACATAACTGAACATAAAATCATGCTGTTAGGAATAAAGGGTGTGTGTTGAGCATATAGGTTGGAATGGGGTCTCTCTTGGAAGGTGCTCTGTGGTGGTGTGCATGCAGCCTGCTGTGCAATGGTGCAGTGAAACAATTAAGCTGCCATTGGATTAAGTGAATGTTAAAGACAATTGTGGAGATGATAATGTTTTGGTTTTAGCTTTGGTGAAACATGCAGCTGAATTCTGTATTCTGCATGATGAAATGTCTGAGAGTTTAGAAAATGGTCTGGGTTTTGGAAAAACTATCCCAAAATGAAAGACTGAAGGAGCTCACTCTTCAGCTTCTTACTGATTATCTAGGCAGAATTTATTTATTCAAAGCTGGTGATATTGGCAGTGGCTAGGAGGTCTGTGAATGCAAAAGCTGGAGCTAGTTACAGTGACAGTAGGAATAAATGCAAGGTTTTAACAATGGAAATATTTCTTTAACAAATAGTGTTTATCTCAAAGTGGAATGACTTGCAGAAAGATGTGCTCTAGCACAACCAGAAATTAGGATCTTGAATCACAGGAGTAAAGCTATGAACTGTCCTGAGACAGATGATTATTTCTGTTCTTCAGAGCAATGGGTCTCTCTCTAAAAGAAAATGAAACAAACCTGGGGTTATGCGTCCGCTGTCCAGGGTCCTGAACACGAGAGCCGTTTTCGTCACGCAACAGGAAAATGTTCAAAAACTTAAAGAGGATGTCAGTCTAATATAGGTAAAGTGTACACTGAAAAGGGAATAGTAATAGTTGTATCACACTCCCGTGGGTTAGTATATTTTCTTTTGTTTATTGTGAGATGCTCTCCATCCTTCCCCACCTCCTTGCCTTCCCTTCTTCCTCCATGGATTAGGATGTTTGTTCCCATGTAAACAATTTGTCTATTCATTGGCCAAGCATGTAAAGATGCATAAATTGTACAAATAATAATTTCAAAATAATAGCCTTATTTCTATCCTGGAATGAACCACTTCTCAAGGGCTAATTTTTGTATATTTTCCATGTCAGCTGTAAATCAGCTTTGTAGGTAAGAGATCGTCCAATCCACTATATTAAAAATAGTTCTTTTTGTGATATACCCTAGTGTTCTGGAGGGGAGGAGCTGAGACTCTTCCACTCATTTTTCTTCTCTGAAGGTAAATTCTAAACTGGATTTCAGAAATGCTGCTTGTCTCTGAAAAGATCCTTTTCAAACACTAACTTCTGCATGCAAGTTGGACTGCAGAATGAAATCTGCAGAATATTAAAGAATACAAGTACTCTGCAGTCCTGCAGCTAATTTGCCTTGTCTTCTTGAGAAAGTAATATTTTTGTTCTTTTCAGGAAAAATTGTAAGAAAAAATTCTTTTGCTGAGTTGTAATCATACATCAAGCATATTCTGTACTGCTTATATTTGCCTTTTAACTTTGCTATCTATGCTTGTCTTGGGAAGTCACAATATCCGATTGCCCAGAGAAAGTCATGTTCTGTACGTGTCAGGCTTGATTGTAATACCACACTTCAGTCTTGACTTTTCTTTATCTTGAAGACAGACAGGCAGAAAGACCATATTTAATATCACAATTAGCTTTCCTGAAGCAATCATGCTGGAAGAAAGATACAAGCAATTTATGTTAGTGATATTGTAAAAATAAACTGCCTTGTTCTCTGAAAAAGTGTGTGTAGGATACTGCAGGAATTGTTCAGGTCATCTTTTTGCACTGAAGTACATAATAATGCAATTTAGTTCAATCTTGTCAGCTTGAGAAGGTGTTAAAAAAAATAATGCACTTCCAGCCTGTTTGACAGCCCAGTGACTGATAAAGTAACTGACAATAGCTTTTTGTTCAGTGCACACCAAGGAATGTCTAGAAACTTTGTGAAAATGGGCAGAAATGCAGTGGTATCAAGTGAGCTGGGGAGCTGAAGAGACTCGTGGTGTCACTGGGAGATAGATGGGACAAGTAGAATTAAGCCTGTGAAACAATGAAAACAAAAGTAATTAAAACAAAAATTAAAAATGTTCAGAAGAACAGTAAAATAAATAAATAAATAGTTAGACAGACTTCATAGCTGCTTAACTTATGAACTTACAGCTTAATTAAGATATTGTCTATATGTTGCAGGTATGAGGTTTTTTTGGCTGATGGTTTAAAGAAAGCAGACATTTTACCTGAAAAGAATAGGGAACTAAATTTAAAAGTGATTGCTACAAATTGCAGCACTAGAATTTTGACAGTATTATTTGAAGGGATTTTGTTGTTCTGCCTAACAAATAGGCCAATGAGGTAGTTTAGGTCCAGAACTTTCCAGTTTCACAATATTTATTAAACACAGTATGCAAAGGCGTACTGAGTTCTATTACAAGTCTTGATGTGTGAATGTTTGTGTCACCTCAGGTACATAAGTGATATTATTTTCCTTCTTCCTTGGGTGGAAAGGGGCAAAGTTTAGTCACATAGACCTAAATACTTCCATCAAAATGGAAGACTTGGATGAACAGGACTGATATAACATGGAGACAGCTTAGCTTTTCCAAAAATAAAACTTAGGCTGGGTAGGAATATCTCACAAACCAAAAGCAGATCTTATTCTTGTGGAATTTTCCAATGTATTTGAAATCTATGTGGATAGGGCTAGAGAGCTTTTATAGATGTTTTGCAGTACCTCTGATCAGACAGCAAAAAGCAGTTTCCCTTTCAGTTCATTCCTAACCATACCTCCACTCTGACATGTTCTCAACACATTGCCATGGAGTTTGAAATTAAGTAACTCCTATGATCTGGTTACGACCCTAACAAATTTATGAAGTGCATTTAAGAACATTTTGCACAGCTCAGTGTTAGGAATGCATAATTACTCCCTAAAAATCTACAAAGGCTGCACAGTCTCTAAGCAAAATGGATCCTCATTCCTTGCTGGAAATGATAGTTGATATGCACTGTGCCAAGACTTTTTGTCATTGCATTATCAATTAAATACATGAGGCCTCTGAAGTGATATGAGTTTTAGATGTGCTTATAGAACCATATTTAAAATTTTGTCCCTGAGTTGTCTGCAGATGTTCCAATATAACAGCTTAAATATAAGTATAAAATCTAAGCTGTAAGGTCATGTGGGCTGGTGGTAATTCAGTAGCATTTAATTGATAGTCTCAAATGACAATGCTACCTGTTCTTCATATGGCCACCACTGGAACCATAACTCCATCTGACTGACATTCTTGGTAAGTTATAATGTTTATAGAAAAGGTCTGGTGGTCTTGAAAAAGCTTGGATAAAAGCAACTGCCTGGACAAAATGCAGTTGTTTAAAGATGTAATATCTGCCACAGGGAGGTGAAGAATTTTTCAGTGTTTATAATTGCTTCAGGTATATTTCATTTTCTTCAGAGTTTATTATTCAGAATAAATGCTTGCATCCTTCTAGAGATAATTGATGTATGCTGAGTTGTTAATGCTAACTGAGCTTCATAAGGCTTTTTCTTTATAATCCAAGATAATGAACTTTGTCATTGGTTCCAGGGGGAATTGTATTATGCCAAACACCCCGGGCTGGGCAGAGGTTGGGGCAATGGCTCATGAGCCACCAAAATGTGGTGTAATGGATAGCATGTGGCTTCCCTCTGCTGTGCTCAGGGGTCTGACACTGAGGTGATTTTAAGATGGCAAAAGGTGAAAGAGAGGGAAGGAGGGCAGGGGTCCTTGGCTCCAGGAGTTATAATGGGCAGGTGGGAGGGAGGGTCCTGGGACTGCTTTGGAATGATGGAACACTGGTGTGCAGTGCGAAAGGGGTAAGGCATACTGGGTGAACAGTGTGGTTTGAGACTCTTGGAAAGAAATGTCAAGATAGTGCAGAGAGGGTTGACTCAGATAAAATTTTGAAAGATCTTGTAGACATCATGGCTTGGCTGTCCCTGTATATACGTATGTGGTACTAGTTCCTTTCTATTTTTCCTTTTTCTGTGCCTAGGATAATGGTATCACAAATAATTGTCCCTGATGCAATATTAATGTTAGCAGACTAGTTTAGCAGATTTCCTATTTGTACTTTGGCATTTCTGGGAAGTCAACCAGATTCACTCTCGCTGACAAATACTTACATAAATTTACCCATAAATCCACAGCTCTCTTATTTTCTACCATCATTTCAGTCAGTGCTCGTTATTTACCTGGTAGCCAGCCTGTTTTTTCACCCAGTTAACCTTATCCGTCTTACTCAACTCTCTCCATATGAAGTATATTTGAAAGCTGATTTATTCTGCATTGAGTAGGGAGTACATGGAGGTTCCAATTCTATGCATCATCTAGATTATTTTTATTAAATCAGCCATGTAGATCAATAATCAAAAGACAGACAATTTTCCAATTCTTGGACTACTCAGTTGAGTTCTCAGCAATATAATCCAGTCTCTGTGTTCAATTTCCCAAGCACCCCTTGCCTTTGAAGCTAAGAATCCTTTCCCACTTTTGCATGTTTATCTAATATCAACCTTTCTACTTATCCACAGCCCTGTGTAAAACATGGGATACACTTTACCCTTTAAAATGGACTTTTTTTAGCTTAGCTATCTTTATGTTTCTTCAAGCACATATTCATATTTACCCAGACTAATTAATTTGACACCAGCTTATGCCCAGACATGCCATATTTACCAGGTAAGGCATTAACACACCAATTTTCAAATGTTGGATGAAGAATGCTGTGAGTCATTCAGAAATATCAGCTAAACAGCTATTGTGTGGCTTTGCTAATTCAAGAAAACCACCTTCCTTTCATTTTTCTGTTAAGGTCTAAAAAAGGTGTGATAACTCACTACTTTATCTGCTTTAGATCTGGTATGTGCTACCAAATTTTTTTGCCATAAATTATTCTCTCTTTTTTTTTTTTTTTCACTGCAACTTTACCAAATCAATTGCAACCAACGTAACTTATGTAGAAGCATCTTCCCTCTTTTCCTTGTTTTCCCCCAAACAATCTCTCCTATGACAGTCAGTCAGTGGTAAATTGCTTGTAGGGCTGAGTTTTACCAATAAGGCTGTGAAGCCAGTCAACAAAAGCTGTGGTTGTAAAGATTTCTTAAAACACTCCTATTTAGAGGAGAACACTATGCAATTAAAGATTAAATCTTAATTTGAACATGACTCTGACTTTGCCTTCCAAATCTTTTGCACAGAAAGTGTGACTAGTACTTGCCAGTGAAAGTATATGTTCATCCACAATTATTGTTTTAACCTTGAAGAATAAATGGGATATATATATATATATATATATATACCTATATATATCTTAATGCAAAATCTCAGTGAAAAAACATCTGATGATAATTTCGTTTTCTTTTCTGAGATGGGGCTCATAATTCAGCCTTGATAGGCAGCAAGTGAATCAGCAGAAACTTACTTCAACTCTTCCTGGAGTAGATGCTGTACCTTTGACAAAGGACCTTATTTTATTTAATCATGCTGGAAAGCTCTCTTCTCAGGTTGCTTTTCACACTCACAGGCAAAAGTAGCTAGTTGTTTTTCTTTATCTAAGAACACTTCTGTTTATAATCCTGCCAAGAAAAATAAATTGACCTTTAATACTCAGCTACATTTCATAGCGGTGAATGGTGTGAAATGTTGATCACAGGGAAAATGTACAAAAAGTCAACATCTGGTTCAGAACAACTCAGAAGATCCGAGTTCAGTTCCCAACTTTTCCACTGGTCTTCACTATGACCTTTAGGTAGGCAGTTAAATAACTGAGACACAAGTGCCTAACTGTTCTCCAGCTATTTTGAAAACCTTGCTTGGTGCCAGCCTGTATCCCACAGTGCAAGATAGGATAATGTTTCTGATAGTGTTGGCCACCACCATGTGGCTGATTTCTCTTTGGGATTTCTGTCTGTTCGTGTCATGCATGTGCTACCTACTAATAACTGGAATGAAAAATGTCTCTGTTCTACAATTTTTTTTCCCTATGTCTAATTATTTCTTTTTCTTTTCTGATAGCAGACAGGAGAATGAAATGCTCTTGTGTGACTATGGACTAGTTCATAATGAAGCAAGTTTTTCAAAATACCTTAGATTTTGACAATTTTTTTAGAGAATGGCATGTTAAAATGCTACTAGCTGGCTGAAAAGTAAGTACTGTATTTGTCAGAAATTTCTTCAGGAACCTGACAGAACAGTGGTACAATTAGTAACATCAATAACTTTATATTAGCTGTTATACTGGTGTCTGGTTTAGAGCAGCTATTACAAGAGTCAGTTGGCAAGGCAGCATCTGTTCAGTTTAATGTTCACCTTCATTCAGTTGTCTTACTGCTAAAATTCTCTTTTTTTTTTCTTTTTTTTTTCTGATGTTTCCTAGTCCCCATTCTTTTTATGTGACATGTATTAGTATAACCTGCACCTGTTTCAAAATTTACCCATGCACAATTTTTGCAGGCCATAAAAGCAACACAATCACCACTGTCTTTGCCATTCTTTAGCACCTTTCTGTTCTTCACTGTTTTCAAAGCTCTAAATGGAAGACAAAAAGGGGAGAAATGTTATAAAAAGGCAAGGGAAGCAAGCAGATTAATTGTTTATGAAGGAAAGGCCGTAAAGTGGTTATACTTGAAGAACATCTGTTTCACATTTGTCAATTCTATCAGAGACTCTTCTCATATTAAAAAAAAAAAAAAAAAGGCATTAAAAAGGCAGCTTTCCTTTGTTAACCTTCCCTTGATCACAGTGGTAACAAAGTTTCTGTAGACTTCTTTTTTGCTTTGTTTTTCCTCTTGGTGTCACTTCATTCTAAGCATTTCCAAATGTGAATTTTATAAAAAAGCTGTAAAACAGACTGGCAAAGATTTTCCTTTGGTTCCTCTTGGTAATAAAAACTGGAGCCCAGTAATGAGGCCATGAGAAGTAATTGACCTGGACTCAGTATGACTAGTCAGACAGCAAGTGGGTGTAAGGACTTAGAATTGTCTCCACCTGCTCTTTCTTCAGCAGTAGTGAAGGTCTGCAATGGTCAGTGCTCAAGGGAAGGGACCAGAGGAACAGTCAAACCCTAGTACTTCTCTATGTAGTGAAAGAGAGAAAAATTACATCAGGAAGTATGAGGGAAAATGAGTTATGTCAACTCAGTAGGGCAGGTGAGTGCTTTTTCTTTCTGAGTGTGGAGATGGAAGTGAGCTATAAATGCCCTTTGCCGTCAGTAATTCCACCCTGTTTTTGTTAGTGAAACACTGCTGTTGATTCACAAGGAGGTCACTTACACTTGAACCCTGGAAACTCTGTGCTAATAGTGCCCTTCATTCATACATACACTTCAACTGAAATGAGTTGGGGAAAAAAAAAAAAAGAAGACAGAAAGATCTGTCTGGAGTGACAAACAGGATTGGGCTCAACTGTCTTTCCACTTCAGTATCCAGCAAACTATGTTGCTGATATTAACAACTCTTTTTAAATATAACAGGTGAATTTAGATGTATTAGTGCAAGAACTGCTGCAGACACATGTACAGCACAGTCTGAGCTTAAAGCTGTAAAAACCCTTTACAAACTACTCTAACTGTTGAAACATTTAGGGTGAGGATTTTATTTGGGATGATCAACAGAATTTTAAGGCCAGGACTAGCAGTAATGAACCTATTTTCTTTGAAAGGAAAGATCCTTCTTTACTTTAATCACTCAGCATAAAAGGAAGAAACAAATATAAAGGAATGACTGTCTACTCAATGAGAAAGTCATAAGAAATCTTTGAGGAGTATGTGAATTTCTTCAAAAAGGATTTCTACTCTTTTATAGAAGCATAGAATGGTTTGGGTTGGAAGGGACCTTAAAGACCGTCTAGTTCCAACCCCCCTGCCATGAGCAGGGACACCTTCTACTAGATCAACATTGCTCAAAGCCTCATCCAACCTGGCCTTGAACACTTCCAGGGAGGGGGCATCCACTACTTCCTCAGGCAACCTGTTCCAGTGTCTCACCACCCTCACAGTGAAGAATCTAATCTAAACCTACCCTCTTAGGTTTATGTTGTTGGTAATTAAATGTTGTTGTTTTGAGTTGGAAGGGATGTTTAAAGATCATATAGTCCAACCTTCCTGTCATGGGCAGGGACATCTTTCACTAGATCAGGTTGCTCAAAGCCCCATCCAGCTCAACTTTGAACACTTCCAATGGTGCAACATCCACAATTTCATAGGGCAACCTGTTCCAGTGTCTTACCACTTTTATCATAAAAACAATTTTAAAAAATTTAAAAATGTTCCTTATATTCAATCTAAGTCTAACCTCTTTCAGTTTAAAATCATTACCTCTTGTCCTGTCACTACAGACCTGGTAAAAAGTTTATCTCTGTCTTTCTTATAAGTCTCCTGTATATAGTGAAAGGCTGCAATAAGGTTCCCCCAAAGCCTTCTCTTCTCCAGGATGAGCAACCCCAACTCTCTTAGCCTTTCTTCACAGAAGAGGTGTTCCAACCTTTTGACCATTTTTGTGGCCCTCCTCTGGACCCACTCCAACAGGTTCATGACTTGTACTGTGGACCCCAGAACTGAATGCAATACTCAAGGTATTGTCTCATGACAGTGGAGAAGAGGGGAAGAATTACCTCCCACGACCTGATGGCCATGCTTCTTTTTATGTAGCCCAGGATACAATTTGCTTTCTGGGCTGGAAGTGCATATTGCTGCTTCATGTCCATTTCTTAATCCATGAGTATCCCCAAGTCACAAGGAAGGAGAGTTGAGCTTGAATTTGCTGGATCTATCAGTGAAAAAAGTTTTCAATAAACACCTTCATTTACTGAATGCACAAGTAACTGTGAGATGCTTTTCCTCTCATTCACTTAATTTTTAATTTTAAGAAGAAAACTTGAATACCCTTTAACTTGGATACCCTTAGGACACAGTCTTCATGGATGATGGTTAATAATTAAAGCTGACAAAGCACATTAATAAAACAAACCATTAATGATGTTACCTTGGATCAGTCTTTGAAAGAAGAATATTTGGCAGTGAAATCACTTTGTTCATCTATCTCTTTAATCATCAGAAAAATTATTTCACTCAAAGCTGAGTCAGAACTGGGGAAGGGAATACATGCTTTAAAATTGAAGGAACAATTTGTTTAGTTTGCTCAGCAAAGAAGTTGGTGTTCTAGCACAGTCAGCAAAAATTGGTTCATAAATACTTGTGCTGAGCTAATGTGAGTTTTCTTAGAAGAGTAAAGGCAAATTTAACTGTGCTGCACTTTTGTTGGAGTAAACCTTATTTGTAAATGTTATTTGGTTGATGACCTGCTATTTTCCCTGGTCCTGCTTTTCTCTCTAACAAACTGCTATTCATTCAAGTTTTCATGATATTTAAAACACTTTTCACATACTTGGAATTGAGATAAGCAGTCACATTTTGATAGTTTGGGTCAAGTTGGCTGGACTTAAGCTTTGTAAATGTTGTATCTGTATACATGTTTTAGTCAGAAAAAGTGAACTAAACTATCTTAAAATGGTCTCTGAATAAGCTATCATTAAACATCTAGCAAAGGATTCTATTTTATTGTTAGCCAAGTTTTTGACTGTATATTCTCATTCATAATTTATCCATGCACTAGCTTTAGTTTTGCATTTCTTGTGCTTAAAATGAAAACCCCCGCTTTGCATAATAACCTAAAGTTTTGATTTTTGTGCCATGACTTGCAGTCTAATTGCCAAGGAATAATTTTGGTGTCTCAAAGCTTGTTGGACTTGTAGCATTATTTGTAGTGGTGTGGCTATAAACTCTGTTTCTATAACTTTTGTAGTGAAAGTGAAGGGGTTTTCACTTTTGTAAGCTGAAATACATTGTACATTATTGAAATTCTTGTGAAGAAACCAGATGGTGTCTGCTTATTTCCCAAATTGTTTATTTATCAAATACTTTATGTCAGCTGGGTTTGGGGTCTTTGTTTGTTTTTTCCTAGCCAGTGGGATTCTGTGACTGCTGCTACAGGTATAGATAGGATGGAAGTAGAACAAAGTAGTTTTAGGCACCTTTTTGTTTCAAAACTTACATAAAATTATCTCTGTAAAAACATAGTGTGTTATTTGATGAACTCCAACACTAAAATGGACATTTCCCTTTATCTCATGCAACCCAGATGAAAGAATCAAGCAGCGTAAATCTCATGCCACTCAAACAAAATCCTTACTCTAGAATCAAATTTCAACTTTCTGTTATGTGGCCCAATGCTATTGCTGCAAAATCTTTTACTGAGACTGTCTTATTGTTGCCTTTGCTCTTTGTATATCAACTATTCCATCCTACTAGTACTATCTTTAAAACAAAAAAACCTTTGGTCAAAACAGGTCACTCCTTATGGGCTTCTAAAATTCAAGTTTATACTCCAGGACATAAGTGGGATATTCTAAAAATTGCTCCGAAAGCCATCCAGGAGTACTATTCAAACATTATATAGCATGTAATTAATAATGCAGCTCCTGTGGAGTCCCTGATGAAACAAAATTCTGATGCTCTGAGCATCTGCCTTTGAAAAACTACTACATACTGGAGCAGAATGGAAATTAGAGTGTTATAATCTGAAAACATAGATAAGAGAGGTGCCTTTGGGGTCTGCCAGTTAACAAGAAGTTTGCCATACTTACTTGAGGTTTATTGAATGCTATTTATAGCATTCAATTATTATAGCACATTTATAAAATTGCTGTTTTTGTTAAACTATCCCTGTGTAGATCCAATGAACAGAGCCTGAAATCTGTGCTTCAGCTTGGAGTCCTGGTGCAAAACCAGGTGAAAAAATAAAAACTTGAAGAGTATATCACAAGACACAAAAGTAATTAGAGCTATTTTACCACTCTGTATAATGTATATGTGTTATCAGCATACCATTGTACTGATACAATACAAGGAAATCAAGCCCAGGTATAGTTATACAGATGCTTGAATTTTTCATACATTAGTATCAAGGTTAAAGCAACTCTAAAAACCCAGCTTTGAAATTTTCCAAACTTATATACACATTAATCATCCGACTAGGAAAATCCTTAGGAGCCAAAGATGGAGAGTGCCAGGTGTAATTAAGTGCATGTAATTAAATATCATTAAAAGCAGAGCTTTACAACTAGACAGAAATTCATTTTCTTCTGTTACTATGAGAAAAATGTTTTTTTCCAGATTTTGTTGAAAATGATGAAAGTGAAACTGTGAGAGGTTCTATTTTAATCCTATTAGAATACAACTAAAGTGAAATATCAACTGCAGTTACGATGTATTTAGTATAAAAAAAATACAGTGCCCTGACTTTGATGTTATACCTTGTGGTTGGTAGAAGTGTGCTCCCAAGTGTTCAGGTAGTGAATAATATTACAAGTACAATTTGCGGTTGCTGTTTGCTGGGCAGATTCTTGGCATGCTGTAGTGTCTTGGCTGTGTTGGATCACGTTGGTTCCAACTGCAGAAATAAGGGACAGTGAGCTTACAGTTCCCCATCTAGTTAAAACAGCTTTCCATCATAAGACTGAATAAATATAATCTTGGTGCTACACCCTTCTTCTCTTTTTAAGAAATTTCCATAATAGCCACATACGTAGCACTTGCCTAAATACACAAAGGTGCTAGTGCCTTGCAGTTATGATCTTGTTATATCATTTTATGTCCTCTGTTATTGTATAGGCTCTCGTCTCCCAGTCACTTTCATGCTTTCCATTTCTTTACCATTACTATTTTGTTGCTTTCTCCTGCTGCAGCAAGCTACAGCTCTACTTCGTTGTGGTAGTGATATTACAAATCTTGCAATGTTGACTTTTTTTTCCCTAACTATCTCTGCTTCCGGGGGTTTTAAAGTCTCTGTTTGGTCTCTCAGGTGGCAGTATAGAAGAAAGTAAATATCCAGAGCTCATTACTCTGGAGAAAGACTTGAAGATATAATTAATGGGTACTCAGATGAGAAAAGACTTAAAAATTATATACATTCAAAGCTTTTTTTTTTTTTTTTGTGAGGAAACCTGTCTCATGGTAGCCTTATGTTTCAGGCCTTGCATATGCTGCTTCATGCTGTAGAGTTTATTCATGTTCAGTTTGCTCCTACGGCATGATAGAGAACCCATATGCTGAGAAAACCACTGGCTATGGATTGTGAGAGGAAGAGACAGATACAGTGCCTAGTGGCTTTGTACCAGATAAAAGGGCTGTCAGTAGGAAAGCCTTCCCAATCATAAGGTTATCTATGCCACCTGGCTAATACTGAATTTACTAGTTAAGCCAAAATTAATTGCTTTAAAGATCCTACCATAAAGAGAGGATGATTTTCTGAGAAATTACACATCTGAAGTAAATGAGAGATTATCCACTGCTGCTTCATGTAAAGTTAGCAGCTGTGTTTTATAATAGGGCTAGTTCAGATTTTCTTAGGACTTCATTAGTGTCATAATTCTTTCAACTGTATAGGGTTGTATGTGTCAGTACCAGAGAATTTAAATAAATTTATCAGTGATGCACCCTGTCCTCAACATTCAAAACCCATGCTAATTGCTGGGAAATTCATCAGCCTGCTTTTCAGGTATGGTGTGAAAGGGGTGTTTAGAGGGTTGATGAAAAAAATTATCTGGAAATAGTTGAAAGAAAACAGAGGATGTCTTCACATAAGTGGTTGTTTGGACCTTGACCTTTAGACATATTAAATCACTGAATACATTCCCGAGGCAAAGCAGGCTTGATCTACCTCGTACTTCCTAGCACCTTGTTACAAGATGTCTTAAGCCTCTAATGTCAGAAGGATGTATTGATATGAACGTTGGTATTGCCTTTTTCCCTATCCACTACTCTATAGAAAACCCATTGTTAATAGCAATATCCAGGTGCAGGGCAAGCGAGGATTGTGCAAGCATCTCTGATGCTGGGACTGTGTGAGAAAGCAAGCAAGCTGTGACCTGAACACTTCAGTGTGTTCTTCTGTATGTGTTTCAGCTAAAGTCTTAGAAAATCTATTTGTGAACAGAATTAAAATAGGAAGTTGATGCTTTGCACCAGGGATAACAATACTTAGAAATCTCTCCAAGTGCCTGGTTTCCACTCTGGATGCTTTGCTCTGCAACTCAGTCCATCCACAGATGACACCTACCCACTTCCTTCGACAACACTGTCCCCAAAGATTGGGAGTAAGGCACAATTTGTGCAACATGAAGGCTCAGAAATTCAGGATTAGGTAGGAGAGAACAGGGAAGCAAGCTCCAAAACTTTGTTGTGGAGAAGGTCTTCCCTCCAGCCTCTTGTGTTTTCCATACCTGCTTAACTGGGGTAAGAGCACCAACAGTTCTCTGCAGCTCCTGCCCTGTGGGCTGTGATCCGGCTCAGATGCCACTCTTGACTAAAGCCTAGTAGCTGCAATAAACATAAACCAATTCGTGCAATAGCTTACCAATATGGAGCAGTGCCCACTAGGGAAGCTGCTTGTGAGCCAAACAGTGTTTGAGCCAGCTGTTCTGGAGAAGGTGGCCTTTCCTGTGCTTTCTTACCTTGCTTTCTCACTAAGCTCTGTAAGGTGCATCTTGATTTCAATAAAGGTTTAAAAAGAGGGTATGTTCATCTTGGAGAAACTGGAAGAAGAAATGATTGTATTGCTTTAAAGATGTAAAAATGAAAAGGCTGTTCATTTCTTTCGTATTTTTCCTAGCGTGTAATTATTCCTAATCAAACTACAACAAACAGTAAACACTAAAAATGGAATAAACGCAATGACAGTTTGCCAATAACAAGCAGAAAATGCTCCATCTGTCTAGCAGTGAGTAAAATGTGTGTAATTACTGCTCATTTTTCTTCTAATTGCTGAGTTATTAGTTTAAAGCTTACGCACAACTGGTGAACAGTGCCGACTACCCATTCTCTAATTACAGCCCCTGCTTTGCTGTGCTTGAAGTCAAGAAAAGCAAAAACCAGAAAATTTGCATTTTAAGAGAGTTGTCTGATTTAACCCCTCTGGTAAAAGCATCTTTTCAGTTTTGGCCTCTCAGGACAGATCCTTGGCTGACAGAAATCAGCATCTACTTACATCAGCTGAAGATTTGCCTCCCAGGGGAACTATCACCTCTCTCTTTTCCCCCCTCTTTTTTCAAGCCTACTTTTTAATTTATAATTTAAAGAAGATTAAAGAATGCTCTGAAATGAATGGTAGGTCAAGGGAAGTAATTCTGATGAGGAAGCAAAGGCTACAATAGCCATGAGTTACCAATATTTGCTTCACTTTGTGCTTCTTTTTCTTTATCTGATTATGTCAAAGTGGGTCAGATGAGGGTATGTCTATACTTACTTCAGTCTGCTCTTTAGCAACAAGGTAGCTAAACCATCTTTATCTGTTCTCCTTAGGCAAACTCTATTAGAGCCAGGCTTTGTCTGTGGTGACAGGGATGTGGCCACACAGTCTTGTGCCATCTCTGCCTCTGTCAGGTGTCAGAACCCATCCTGCCACAGGGGCTTTGAAGTTCATGAGGGTTGTCCTACCTTGTGGGTATTTCAATGTGAGAGGTGAAGGGCAGAGAACAGACCCAGTTTGTCCATTTTCAAAAGCCTGGAGATGCTGTTATTGCGTGTGATTTTAATTCTCAAAAATAATGTTAGAAAATGGAGAATGAGAATAGCAAGAAGACTGAGGAAGATTCAGAAAGCTGAACGACAGAGCTGTCAACCTAGTAGTTTCTGGGATCACAACTCAAACTGATCTGAGCAGGACAGCAAAGCAAGGCAGACTTACTAGCCAGTAGACTGAAATTCACAGTGTCAGATCCACACTTTTGCTGTGGGGATATTTAAGGCAACAACTGGGCAAAGATGGAAAACTGGTGTGCTAGGCTCTTGTGACAAACTTTTAGCCACTTGCTATATTTTTTAGGTATTGGGAAGCAGGATGAAGCCATAGGTGCAGATCATTAAATAACACACTAAAAAAATCTAATGCAGAAGTATGAGAGTAACATTAATTTCTCTGTGTGAGCTCTGTGCTGATATGGTTTAGAGGGGGAAATCTCGCACTTCAGAAGCTCAGCATTTAGTCCTACTAGCAGTGCTTCTGAGTGGATTGCCCATAACTGCAGAGTAGCTAGGATGTCCTTAGCCCTCTTGGACACCTGTGATACCCTAGTTGCAGCAGCATGGACCTCAACACAGATGTCAAAACCCCTCCTGGAAGCTGAGCGTAGGCTTCACATTGTCTTGTCCTGATTGCTACCAGCACATGAACTGCTCAGTTTAAATACTTGTTTGAATTTGCCCATAAAATAAAAACTTGCCTTTCTCTAGCTGGTGTTATTGCTGTTGCACAAAGTGTGTGACAAATTCGGTGAGGAATCCAAACTGTGTAAAATATGATAAAAATCTGTCCAGCTGCCATGCCTCGTTACAGGTTTCCTTGCAGAGTTTTTAGTCTTGATCTTTCAAAACAAGTTATCTGTTTCTAAAGAGAGGGTGAAGGGGGGATGTACCCTCCCACATTCACATTAATTGACACTGAAGTTAAATACTTAGGCAAAAATAAACATCATAAAAGTTGGATTTTGGGCACTATATTTAAGGGATTGTCCTAGCTTTGGTAATAGTATTTTTAAAACAGTGCTGAATGATACAAAATATTAATTGCTTGGGATAAACAGCCAAAGAAAAGCCAGCAGCTTTTTTTGCTTTAGCTGTAGCTTCTGGGTTTGGAATAGGATTTGCACATTTTCTTGTCCAGGAATGTTTGAGAAGAATGTATTATTCTCTTGGATACTGGCAGATGTGGATGCACAGTGCCTTTTTCTTGATGGGCGCCTCTGTAATTCTCACAAATGTCAGTGACAAATGCTTACCTAAGGAGGAGGAAAGAAAAGATTCTGTCCATCCATCTAGTTTTAAGGAAAAAAAAAAATCATCCAGAAACTCCCAAAGAACCTTTACAAGTATGTTTTGTTTTGGCATGGAGTAGAGTGGTTTTGGTAATGCTTTAACCTTGCCATGAGAATGAGGTGCAGTTAGCAAGAGTTTGGGATTTGAGGAAAAGGATGGAAGAAAAATAAAAAAAATTATTTAAGCATTTTGCTCTGTGGCTAGAGAACTGAAGCTTTCCTACTTCTTTTCAGTTCTGAATAAATGTATTTGCTTCATGGGCTCACGTGCATATTATGCATAATCCTTTAGATATGCTTGCCAGCTGTGTGGTAGAGATAGGGGCTGCTGGGACTTTGCTATGTTAAAAATAGTGGAGATACTTCACCAAAAAAGAGCAGAAATGAAATAATTATTTGCATAATCTTTCTAGAGTCACCTAGATTTCTTGAAAGCAGCTTAACATGTTTGGAATAATATATTAGGGAATTATTAAAGGGAAAAAATACCCCCTTTTCCTTCTGACCATATACATTTTGATTTTTCTTGTTTCATCTAACAGATTTAAACTGCTTTATACTCATTTTAAGAACATTTTATTTCACAAGAATAGCTCCTATTTTAAATACTGTATGTTCATTCTCCTGCAGAAAAACAGGGAAAGATTTAAGTATTTTTCTGCAAAATGAGCTGACAGCAACTTATTTTACCATAGGTATTGCGCTTCCAGATATTTTTTCTTTTCCTCTCAATATATATGACCTTTTGTTCTTTGTTGAGCTGTGGTGTTTACCTAGAAGAAAATACCTGTGTCCCTGCCAAATCTGAAGGAAGAAAGACAGGACTGTGTGAACATCATGCAGATATGTAATCTCCACTATATTTAGCTAGTCTGCTTTCATACAATAAGGACAGTTTGTGTAACGGTCTTTATTTCTGTTGTCTATCTCAAACATCATTCTGTTCTGTATCTTTTTGTCCTTTTTTTTTTTTTTTTTTTCCCACCTGTGCCTTTCTCCCAGCAGCTGAGATGAGAATTAAATCAGAAAGGAGAGGTAGATATTTTTCTCTGAGATTTTCAGATCCCTGTGTAGTTTTGGGTCAGAGCTGCCAAGAGCAGTTGTTCTTCAAGAAAAGAAAGAAAGAAAGAAAAAAAACAAAAAAAACACACAAAAAAAAAACAGCCCCCCAAAACCCCTAAACACACCACAACACATTTTGTTATTTTTAGGGTCTACTTTTGTCTTTGCAATGTATATGTTCAATATTTACAGTATGACTGTCCAGTACAGCAGTGTAAATATCCAATACAAAATCAAGATGTACGTAGCACCATAGAGGGTTTTTTAATAAAAAGTAGTTTAAACACTTTTCTGGTGTATGGATAAGATTGCATTATTGATACATGAGGACAAAATATTTTGCGTGGCTTTCCACAGAACACCTTCACTTTAAACTGTGATGCACTTGAATATTATGTTGTGGCATTATATCTGTATATTATCTTGAAAATAAGAATGAAAATATGGTGATTTTTAATCATCTTTGTATGTTCCAAATCAAACAACTCTCTAATAATTGTTAAATTCACTGCTTTATAAAGACTGCTCCAAGTGGCTAAAGTGGATTTGACCATTCATAAAGTATCATTTGCCATCAGAATAGGACTACTTTCAAACCATCCTACTTTCACAAATAAAATGCATTTCATATCTCATGGCTTTGCAGCCATGGATGATGGGAATTCAGGTGAATGGGAAGCCGGAGCTGAATCTACAGAGCTGGTGTAAATGGCAGCATGACGTTTGCACTCAAAGGAGCAGGTCACGTATTGCAAAGAAAGTACCTGGAAGCATGAAACAATAGTGGCCTTTCTTACTTTCAGGAGCTATATCATAGGCTCTACAGCTTTCTTGCTCCCACTTGATTTGCGGTTAACCTGCTCACGAGCTATAGTTTTGTTTGCCCAAGAAAGCTGCTTTTATCTTAACATCAAGCATTTGTATGCCAATTAACCTGTCTGGTGTGTAAGAACAGTTGAAATGTCTTTATTTTTGTTCTAACTTGAAGTGATTCTTGATCATTTTGAATGAAAGCAAAATGAATCTGATTTAAACTTGTATGCAAACTCACAACTCTTGCACTGGCTTAAATAAAACGGTATGAAATAATAAAAATTATAGTAGAATTCTATGATGATATCATCCACTAAGGAACAAATCTTGAAAACAACTGTAGCAGTACTTTCAACACTACTGGGGACTGATGAAAAGTAAGGCAATTAACATTTCTTTGCCAATGTAAAAACCAAAAACTAAACACTAAAAAAAAAAATTAATTGCAGACTTGTGAGATGGTCTTACAAATACACAGTATCGAAAATGGTAATAAAAGCTATTAAATGTAGCTTTGTGTTCTCATAAAATTTTAAGAAAAATAAATTTGTGGGACAGTTAACATCCTTTACATACAAAGATAACTATCACTTTTATTGTAACTGTAACATATGTGAGGATGTTTGTTTAATTCCCCAGTTGTCAGACATGAGGTTGAAAGTTTTTAGTAGCCTCTGGGTATCAAATCTATAACCTCAGGCTGCTGTTTGTAATTTAATATGAGTAATTTATTATGAAGAGAGAAAAAACAAGAATTGCCCAGTAGCTATGAAAGCGCATTTACATTATAATTATTAGACACATAACAGCTTGAAAATAGATAAAAGGAATTTTAGAGTAGCATTGGCAGCAGCCATAGTATCATCTGCTAAGATAACAGAGAAATACAGCTCTGGAGAAATTACTTGTGAGGGGAGTAGTGGTTGTAGTCGAAAGGTCATCCTCATCTCAGCTGCTGACTTGGTTGTAATGTAGACCACTCTTGGTTGGGTGTAACTTAGAAATTTTGTCTTTCTGGGCTCTCTGAGGCGGTGTGGTGATAGTTATGCATAAGAAAGAGTGGGGTTTTCATACTACTTTGGCATCAGTAGATCTGCAGGTAACTTTTAATTTTCCTTTTCTTTTGAATGTTTCTATTTTCAGTAAATGCAATTTCAAAAAGTAACTAATATTGCAAAGTATGTAAAGGTCCTTCGCTGAAAACTAAACCCTATGGACTAGATTGCCCAGAAGATTTTGTTCCTGAAAAGGGCCCACCTGGACCCCAAGTAGCAGATCATACTTTTTGCAAAGGGTCTGCATTCATTGCTCACAGCAGGAGAACAGCTGAAACCTTCTCCATGTTATACAGTGACTGAATGTCTGTACTTACTGATTATTTACAGAGTTACATTGGTATTTCCATGTATCTTTTCTACATTTTAATATCTCGGTAACTAAGATAAAATCACATAACTAGCCATGTAGGTGGTTAAGAAGATGTCAAGTATTTGCTTTCTGTATGTGATGCAGATTTACATCTCTGTTCATCTGTGGCATCTTAAATAGCCAGACATGTATGGCAGTCTGAGAGTTTCTGGCACTGTTCCCTATGGCGATTTCTCTCCTTCCCCTCACTCACCTCCCTCCTTTTTCTTGTCATTTCTTCTGCTAAGGACTGCCATTCATACCTCCTAGTCCTGGACATGGCCGCTAGCATGTGTCCTCAGCAGAACCCTGAATGTTTGCTCAGAGTCCTCATGCATGATGCTTTGTTGGAGGAGCTATTTACTGTCTTTCAAAAGTCCTGTGGTGTACTTCCACCAGTTGATGTAAGTTGATATTTTATTCTCCCCCTGCTTCCCACCCTGGTCACTACAGCAATTCACTGGTGCCAATAATTGCTATGAGTCCCACCTTCTGGACGTGTTGTTGATACCTTAGACACAGACAAAATTCAAGGATAAGGAATATGGATCTGCTTTGTAATAATGAAATAAGATACAGGAATGTTTGTCTCTCTTTTCCCCCTCTTTCCTTAGAATGAGCATAGTGCCATGAGTAGGGCACAGTTGTGCTCTCAGATCTGTGCCTGTCCAATTGTAAGACAGTTATCCCATCTCTGATGCACTCAGCAGGA